>NW_026896543.1:0-233054 GCF_033153095.1 Gastrolobium bilobum
TAACCTGCCTAAAGGCCTCACTGAAAGAAGTACTTTATGACATATACATCTGTACAAAACAATGTATACAATATAAAACCAAATCATCATGTCCTCAGCAATCTTTCACATGATGAACCTTTGCTTAACCTTCACAAACTTGAATCTTGCAGCACCTCCCTAGGTACGTAAGCTTGAGCGTGCCAGCATAGTTCAACACCTGTTATGCTTTACACAAATCACAAACCATGAAATTTTTATCAACATGTATAAATGACTGTGAAATATATATCACACATGCCCCACCATTTAATAAATACATACCTGCTAAACCATATATAAACACCATTGCAGGCTTAAATCTGTTTCGTTAACATTGCAAGGTTAATCTCAAAAAACCCATTTCATGAAAGCATTTGTCCTCTATTAGAGGTCTTCAAAATATGCATAATGTGGCTGACTTATAAAACATGTGACAGCAGCCTAGATGTCTCATGACACAGACATAGATAGTAAATGACATTCAAAAGTAGTGAACACAACCCATATAACCAGGGGTTCTCAAAAAAGTGAAGTACTCACACTCTCACCTTTTACTCAATAAGGATGCCACCACAAACTGTTTTTCTTCTTCACCACCTTCCAAAAAAATTTCCAATATAGTGGGATCCTTATGCATAATCATGGCAAGGTTAACCCTCTGTTCAACTGTCAATATTTCAAATTTCTTCAATTCTTGGACAACAGAAGTTTTTTTGCTTGAACCCTCACCTTGGTGTTCAAAGCATGTAATCAACCTGTCAATTTTGTCATTTGTGGTTTTATAATCATTACAAAGATCTTTAATTGCAACAGATACCTCACTAGCCAAAGCTTCCTCATTCCTTCCTCTCTTCTTACCCTTTTTTGCAACAGAAATTGACACAGGAGAAGTTTGTGTGGCTTCTTCAGTTGCAGTGTCAGGGAGTGGAGGTTCCCAATTCGGTGAGATTGTGTTGTCTTCAAATAGATCATAAATTTCTTCCACGACAGTCCCACTTTCAGCCATACCAATTGCCTCATTGTCCATATTGTGGACTGCATCCTCTGGACCCTCGGCATACTCTCCATTTGCCATGTCCTTTCCAAAAATCGGTCCCAATGCGTCATAGTATGGAAATGGTTTTTTGTAGAGACCCTTGGCATTAGGGTGAGTGTGCAAGGATAATACAATTCAGTGTGTCATTAGAACAGTAAATTATAACAAAGAAAATGCAATACAATATGATAATTTTTCTGTTCCCAATAATGAGTTTTACCTTAATCCAGTCCATGTAAATTTGCTTCTCCACGCCAATCATTTTGTCCCTATCATTCCACCCGAAACCACTTCCCCCATTCGGACCCATCATCTCAGCAATGGCATTGTAGTGCTTCTTTAGGTGCTTGATTCTAGACGTAATGTGTGGAGTGCCCTTAAATGTACATCCAGGAATTTTAGCATGCATCAGCTTCTCTAAGTGATTGGGAAATCCGGGCCTGAAACCATTCTCACCCTTCCATGCTAAACCGGACTCAACAAGACAATCAACAAGCACCATGTCCTCTTCTGATGTCCACGTGTGATTAATCTGCTTGCTCGATTGGGAATCCTTGTCAGCCATCTGCATAAGGTGTTAAGAAAAACATATGTTGTTTGTATACTATAATCAATAGACAATCAGTTACAAACAGATTACATAAATCAACATTACCAAACTGACATATATAGTATCTATTACATAGCCTCACATAGAAAAAGAAAGAGTTCAGTACAATCACACAAATGTTATGAAATGAAACTAAGTCGATGTAACCAAAACACAACAACATTATAAATCACACAAAGTCCTAAACCAAATCAAACACCATTCCTCCATGTATCAAACATCTGTTGGGCCAAATCATCCCTCCACCTTGTCCAAGCATTTGATGACTCAACATGAGTTATCAAGTTCTGTCCTTCGAAGTTGTCTGCAGCTTCAGCCATGTCCACAGTATTATCCTCTAAAGGGTCAATAGGCATCTCATTCCTAATATGATTATGAAGCAGGTAGCAAGCAGTGATTATGCGGCACTGCGTTTTCACCGGATAAAAAGACTTTGACCTGACAATGGCCCAACGACCCTTCAACAACCTAAAGCATCTTTCAATCACATTCCTAGCCTGGGAGTGTTTCATGTTAAAAAATTCTTGCGGTGTCGTTGGTTGTGCCCCATGTCTCCACTCACTCAGATGGTATCTTTGCCCTCTATAAGGTGTTAGGAATCCTTCCCCATTCATATAACCGGCATCGGCCAAATAATAGAAACCTATGACAACAGTAGTTATTTGTGAGGAACACTGTGGGACTGTAGTATAAATGATATGTCTCTCTGCGAAGAATGTGTGTGATGTTCTGTAGTTACCTTTCTGGACCCTTAACCCATTTCCACGAGAGATAGCGTCTCTGAGCACCTTTGAATCCGCAGCTGATCCCTCCCATCCATGCAACACGTAAATAAATTGGCAATCCTGCGAGAAGACACCCAAAACGTTTGTCGCAATTTCACCCTTCCTACTGCGGTATCTTGCCTTATCAGCTTGTAATGGATTAACCTTGATGTGCGTCCCGTCCAAAGCTCCAAGGCAATTCTATCAACCCAACAAAACAAACAAATAAAACAAGTCAATATAAAAGAGAGAATGACCTTTGTGAATTATGCGGAAAACATAGTGTAAATTTTTACAAGTACCTTGAACCACTTCCATCTATCATCAGTTGAGTTTTGTAGGATGGGATCAGGCCGTTTAAGCAGTACGGTGTGACACCTTAAAACAGACAGCAACACCTTGTTGAATTGTCTACTTATTGTCTCACCTGACCTCATAAACTGTCTTTTAATAACTCGATTCTTCACATCATGAGCCAAAATATAAAGGAAGATTGCAACCTGCTCTTCTACCCCCATGTGCCTCGTCGGTTGAAGCATCCCAATAGTTTTCAACATATCACACAAACTATGAAAGTTTCTCCTATCCATCCTTGTATTCTCAATACAAGCGGTGTCAGTAATATACACTATTATATGCAGATTCATTTCCCTCGTAGGCACCCTTCTGCAAAAATCCCACTTCAATCTCCTCATTTTCCTTTTCCTTCTTTCAATGTGAGCTAATATTACACCATAAATTCTCAATAATAACATAGTTCAGTGATTCAAATTTTGCAAATGACAAATGATAACAATAATGACACTCAACGCCATTGCTGTGTTCATCTCCTCAATCTAACACAACACAGCCAAGAGTAATTAACATTAATCCAACGATGATGAACGGGATTCAAAGCATCACAACACAATCAGTCATATTGCTCAAATATAGGACAAGGATTGTAATCTGGTTCAGTGCAAATAATGAGGTAGATATATGTTAACACATGTTCAACTCATGTACTAGTTTGTAAATGCATGCTGCCACAATTTTTATAAATTCATTTATCCTATCCCTTCTCAATTTCGAATTTCACATTTAGTCAAAAATTATTTTGCAATTACATGTTATGTTAAATCCATAACATAACAGTTTACAACACAACTCACATGCTACTGCTTAATGCTAAAAATTTATTTGCAATTACATGTAATGAGCATTCCAATATATGGATGACTGCATACAACATACCTCACATGCTCCACCAAGACAGCTTCATTTAAAACAACACACAGAAAACAAAACCAGGGCCAGTGGGAATCTTGGAAGTTCACTCAGAAAACAAAACCAGAGTTTTTGTCATGACAATTTTGGTTAATATATTGGAATAAAAGGTAACGTAACTAGGAAAGTAGAACTCGACTGATTAAAAAACTCATTCACCTTCCAATCTCTGTCTTTCATTCTTTAGTATGACTGAGGAAGGAAAAACGATGGGGGAAAAATTGAGATGATCCTACTACTTCCTATTTTTTATATTTTTTTTAAATATATATCTTTACAGATTTTTTTACTCCCTAGGTTTTTTATTTTTTTCATTATCAAGTTTGCTTGGAGCGAAAAGTAGATGAATGAACAATATTATATATGAGAAATCAAAATATGCTATCAGTGTTTTTTGTCCTTTCAATTTGATAATCACAACTTCATTTAAAACAACACACATTACTGGACTCATTGCAACCATGGGCAGGTTAGACGAATGAAATAAATGCTTTCACACCTAAGGCAAACCTAAATCATAGTCAAACTTACATATATATTCTACCCTGTAACATGCATGCAGGATCGGACCACATCAAATATCTACACATCATTTGGGAGTCTTAATATTATTTCCAAACAAGCACAATATAGCATCACTGATCGCATATGACTCGAAGTTGTGCTGGGTCTAAGATGACCACAACACATAAGCTACACATGAACACGTGTATAAAAAAAACAAAGATCCAAAAAAAATTAGTTTTCCCTCACAACCCAAATATGGACAAATAAAGTCCAAAACAGAGTATGACCGACCTCAGCAAAAATGGAAGTGACTTTGGTTGAACAAAAAAACGATTTCCTTCAACACGTTCTAGCACCCGGACTGCAGATATGAAAGAAGAAATTAGCTGGAAGACTAAATAGAAGGCAAGTGTCATACAAGGGAAGAGTCATACCGACAACAGAAGTCACATGCAAGGAATCAGCTTCTTCCTCCTCACTTGCGCGGATAGGAAATGGAGGGAGAAATGGCAGACATAAGGCTCTTTCGCGCCAATTTTCCACACGCCTTTTATCCCACCACCAACCAGTCAAATCAGATTCATCATCAGTGCACAAATCGTACAAAACTGAGGGTTATTTTCGTATTTGCATTCGCGGTTCACATTTCACTTCCCCGGGCAAACACGAAAGTCGTTTTTGAGTTGGACAACATGTTTCCATTCTTTCGATACAAATCATACATGAAACGCAAATAACGGATAAACTTGTTGCCGGGGATATTTATCATTTTTGTCTTGCCAAACATAGCTATTGCAAAATCCAGATAGCACTTTCCCAGGGATGCAAAAATTATCCGAGTACCAAACGGCCCCTAAGTGATTAGGGGACGAGATGGTAGACGCCAACCCCAAGACCAAAGTCATGTGTAGAAGGAGGATCGTAAAAATGAATAGGTATGATGGTGTCAACCTTAGGATCGCATTTTCAGGACCATCATGGCACATCGATGGTCGTTACGGTGGTATTATAATTATGTAATTTTTGAAGTATATAATTATAATATTAAATTTTTTTTTTCTTAAACTTTTCAGCCTAGTTTTTCTATTTCTATTGGTCCGTTGTAGGTATTACTGTAACCTTATAGATTTTTTATGAGCAAATTTTTGGGAACAGTGACCAAAGTGTCACTGTGGCCAAAAAAATTACCAGACTGTCACGTCAACAGTAAATTTTGTCAAATGTCACGTGGCATATTTCGCTACACTGTGTAGCGAAATATGTGCAAATAATTCGCTACACAGTGTAGCAAAATATGTCACGTCAGACTGCTCAAAATTAAACATGCCATGTGTCAAAATTGAAGAAATTCGCTACATAGGGTAGCGAATTTCTACAATTTTGACACGTGGCATTTTTGGTTCTGACGTGACATATTTCGCTACACTGTGTAGCGAATTATTTGTACACATATTTCGCTACACAGTGTAGCGAAATATGTCGCGTGTCATTTTGGCAAAAGTTACTGTTGACGTGACAGTCTGATAATTTTTTTGACCAACAATAGCAAAATGGTCACTGTTCCAGATTTTTGTACACTCAATATACTGAACTTGGTACACTCACTTATTAAAATGGATAAAAAAATTTTATATTCCTCTCTTTGTCCCTTTAAAATTTTCTCATTTAGTAAATGGATGCATTGAGTTCAGTATATACGTAGGCCATAATATTAAAAAAAATATCCCAACCTTAGAGACATGATTGAAGGTGAAAAAATGTTACTAATTTAAAAATTAACATCAGCTTAGAGGATTCAATGTAGGAAGTGCGGAACATAACAATGATATCCTTTTTAAAAATAAAAATAATTAACCCCCAAGGGTAGCTCAGTTGGCAGCTGAGCTCTCAAGGGATTGCTTGGTGCAGGGATCAAACCCTGCTTCAAGCAATTTCTTGGAAAATCTTTGGGGGCCAGAGGATAAGCCAAAAAATCTTCGGTTGGGGGATTAGTCTCGTCCTTTCTCCGGTTGAGAAGCTTAGTGCACCTACTGTTACAATGAGGGGCTAGCCCAAACGGGCCGTACCCCGAGGGCATGGTGCCCGGAGAAAGTTGAATGGGGATACCTCCTAGCAATGTACCAAAAAAAAAAAAAAAAAAAAAAACCGTATACTCTGTATTTTGAAGAAGAATATATAATTATAATATTAAAAAAAAAATTCTTTCCACATGACAACTTTTGAAGAGAGAGAAAAAATATAACTTTAATATTGTGATTATGATGTACTCACAGAATATATAGTTATATGTTGAGATATATAAAAACCATTAATGTAACCTCACCTAACAGCTTAAGCTTTTGGGTTGAATTGGTTCTTTACATGGTATCAGAGCATCGTGTCTCGGGTTCGATCCTCGCCGTCCCCCACTTTCTTTCAAGTGAAATTTCTTTGTTGCACAGGTAGGTGGGCCTGTGCATTGTCCACCCTTCAAGCCAGTGGGCTCTCGTGTGAGAGGACGTGTTGAGATATATAAAAACCATTAATGTAACCTCACCGAACAGCTTAAGCTTTTGGGTTGAATTGGTTCTTTATATTATACTATCATCATCCCACTGAATACTCAATAGCACGGTTGTGTTAAAAAAAAAAATTCCTTGAAAGCTTTGGCTATGAGCTTATCTTTTCCTAGAATAAAATACAAACAAAACACATACAACAAAACATGTGAGGACTGAGGAGGCAGAAGATACACAGGAGCATCAAGGACGACCTACGATGGGGAACTTCATTATCTAATACAAAGGAAGACATGCAGTTTATAAGATGACATGATGTGAGAACATCAACTCCCTGAAGTGAAGAGGAAAAATCATATACAATAGTAAAGTTCTCAATGTTTCAATTATGTGTTGATTTTTGCGTTCAGCCATACCATTTTATTACAAAATATGAGGACAAGTGATCTAATAGAAGCTACCCTATTGAGTCCATAATTCATGAAAGTCAAATGACAAATATTCTCTTGCATTTTCACTCTGCAAAACACAAACACTGGTGTCAAATTGAGTTCCTATTTCAACACAAATTGTCTGATAAAAGAAAAATAATTCAAAACAATTCTTCATCAAAATATCTTCTCATGTATTTTTTTTCACATGATCATATCATATGAATTATCTCAATCATTTATTCATGGTTTAATGGTTAATAATCAAAGTAACAATTTTTGCTTTTTCATTTTATGAATTTTTTTCTAATGATTATTGATCTATAAATAAATAAGTAAAATCTTCTCACTTGATATGATCACGTAAAAGGGGAGGAAAATATTTTATTATTATATGTGTTTTTGAAAACCTAAGTTGTGTTTGGTACGATCTATCTCCTAAGATAGATAGACATTGCCAATTTGAGAATCTCCTTATACCATATTTGGTTAAACATATTACAATATTTTCCTACCAAAATTATTTTATCCAGCCATCCATATTTGCATGTAAATTGCACCAAATAGACATGTAACACAATCTCACTTTAGAGCAGGTATTTTGAGTTGTCTAGCTAAATGTTCCAAAAAGTAACAATTTTCTCACGAACGTACCCTCACCTAATATAATTGCAGAAAGTGATATCTACTACCAAATTTAATTACAGACTAACAGCTCATTTTTCAATATTATGAGTAAAAAGTTATTTGGTGATTCAAAAATTTTATAAAAAGGGTTGTTTTGGTAATTGCAACTCATTTTTTCATCAATATTTTACCTCCAACCAAACATAAACTTTATAAATTTTATCTAATTTTTTCGATAAAATTTTTTTCAACCAAATAATTTATTCTTTTATATTTTTCTACTAAACTTACTTTTCTATTATTTTTTTAGTAATTATATTTTTCTAGTATTCAAAATTTTTATCATAAACCCAACGCCCTCTAAAAAAATGTTTGGTAACCGGTATTGTTTGGTGAAAGGGTTGGTGAAAATCAATAATTTATTTGCTTTTATTTTAAGACAAGGTAATGTTCACACTTAACCTTCTTCCTCGATCGTGGAATCTGGAAAGGCCAGTGAATGTCGTTCAGAATTCAATTTATGCATACTATAATAGAATTAATTAATGCACTACAAATACATCATCACCAAAATATATATAGCTTGTCCCACTCAGCAGCCTTTGGTCCACACTCGACGTATGATATCGAATAAATTTTTGGTACTACTGTACCTAGATTCAGTGCATCTCATCAATGAGAGTATTACACATCAGAGGAGAGAGAAAAAATCTGATAGAAAAAACAGAATTTTAGCTAAGATGTAATATTTTCATTGGTGAGATGTACTGAATCTTTGGTACAGCAGTAGTACTAAAGATTTATTACATAGGATCAAAGATTAAACTATGACATCATCATAGAATTCTGGTTTCTATTTTCTTAACATTTAATTTTAAAGTACATAAATATAAAGTTTTTCTTATATATATATATATATATATTAATTATTAAATCTAATGTTAAATTATTAAAAAAAATAACTATTAGAATCTTTATTTAAAATTTTTATCTTTTTTAATGATGTGTTGATACATTATTAAATAGGAATATAAACTTCACACTTAATGCATCAAGTTCAAAGACATTTTATTATTAAGCCCTTCGCGGGCTGCAATGTCAACATCTACCAATTCTTCAACACTTTGATTTTTGAAATATTTTTACATGATTAGAGTTATATTGACAATTTTTTTTTTTTTTTTACAAACTACACTATATCTTATTGGTAACACTCTACTAAAAAGTGTCTTACCGGAGACATAATACAGTTTGTAAGAGTTTGTGAACAAAAAATTTGTAAATATAACCTTCAAATATAATAGTGTTATTATAGTGATTTGAAATGTCCTTATGTGCTGCAACGTTACTGTGAAAGCATAATTATCACAGGATGTGCTATTTGCTGTTACGAAATATATGAGATAGTTTGAGCTATCGAATTGTAAGGCAGATATAAAAAAATAATTGATGGTAATTTATTTGGTTTCATAATTAATTTGATTTAAGAGTGTTCTTTATGACCATGATTTAGATTGTAACAAAATATATGTACATAAAAGCTATAAAGTTGTTAAAATCTTGTCCTTTAATTTTTCAATCAGCATTCATAATTAAATGCTTTTTCTTCTACAATACATTCTTTAGTTTACAAGAATTGAATACCAAACATACATTATGCTTGATATATTTGAATTGAATACAAAAGGATAGACTTTGGACCATCATATCATTCTTGATGAGCCGAGGGGTTATTTTGATAGGATTTTTTTATTTTTTTATTTAATGCGACTCCAGAATTTGAGACTTTGATATTTTTTATGCACTCAGGTTGACATCAGCAATTCTAAATTTTTGCCCTTTCGAAAAAAAGGGGGAAATGATTTAGTTGAATATTGGAACCCCCAATTCCCTAAGCCAGTTTCACATCATAAATAGAATAGGTCAAAATCAAGTAGGATCTGATATGTCCCTTTTTCAAGGGGAGGAAATATTCCTGTACCAAAGTAAAAACAAAAATAAATAAAAATAAAAGTGAGTGACATATCATGATATCTTGATCAATAATTAATTTTCATTTTTCCACATGTAATCTTTTCATTTTTTTTTTTTTTGATGCATATGAATGATATAAGAGCGATCACCAGCAATATTTTTCCAACTCAAAGGTACCAACCCTGCCACAATTATTGGTTCAAGTGGCAAGAAATTTGTTCTTCTTGACAAGAGGTCTCGAGTTTGAGCCTTGTAAATGGAGAAAATGATCTTGAAAAAGTCGGATAATCAATGGATATATCCCAAAGGTAACATCCCTTGTAGTGCTTTGTGCTTAAAACCACTCCTCAAATCCCGACTAGGGAGGGTGTGGTGAAAATAATCTTTATACGCAATCTTACCTTGCATATTTGCAAAGAGATTGTTTCCCAAATTTGAACATGCCACCTTTTAGTCATTGAACAACAGTTTTACCACTTTTCCATGCTGACTCTCTTATCATATTTACAATCTTATTAGAAAAATAAAAGGCATATAATTCAGTAAGTGAATTCAGTGGGGCTAATCAGTGTGTATAGTAATAGTTCTTCCATAGTAATATAAAACCAAGAAAAAATTCTTCCAAAATAAGTTTGTTTCTAATGTGAGCAAATAAGCTTTGAATTTTTGTGAGTTAAGCGTACCACATAGATACACTCTTATTTGCTGAACCTTACATATATAGAACCAAACCAAAACTCACATCATCTTGATTCGTTTACAGCTTGAAGTAGAATTACGGATCCCCCTAGTAGTCACAGAATATGGTGCTGATGCTGATTTAAGAGAAGGGGACTTATCAATAAACGCATGTCGTTCATTGCCATTCCAAAATAAGATGATCCTGTTTGTGCATGAATGAGACCAGCTATCTCCTGTTCACAATTATAAACAACAAACTTTAAATAAATAAAATCCATCTAATCAAGGGACCAAAATATATATATATATTGGCCATAAAGGTAAAAGTCCAAGTGAGATGTGAAAGCTGAAATAACACTTACCTAGAGCAAGGGTCAATTGAACTGAACCTTCAATATGCTTGGTTGTTACTTGATTCAACAAAACAACCTGCAAGAAAATCAAATTGATAATTGAAAATCAAGGAGGCGAAAAAGAATCTCCCGACGGAAAAGAAGTCAAAAAAGGACTGGACATTAAGCCAAGGAAGCTGATTTGGCTGCAATCAAAGATTAAGTTCAATACAAAACACATCTGGCAAGCTGAATAAATTGATTCTTACAGCCAAACAGAACTTTCTTGCAAGTTTCATCATCTTCAAAGCCATTTCACTAAGTAATCGAGTCCTGAGAGCCATATCATCAAAGTCTTGGCGGAAGTGGAAAGTAACACTGTCAACAATGATGATCTTTACCTATAATAATGTATTAAAAAAGATCACGGTGGAATACTTAAGATGCACTAAAACAATAGATTAAAAAGCAAGGGTACTTCCATTGTCCACAATCCAAGGCAATGTATGATGGGAAGGAATAAGGCAATTGAAATCATGAATCATCCTCAATATGTTTGCTAAAAAATATCAATTCAAGAGATTAAATAGCATACTTACATCTTTATGTTCTGCGATGAATTTGTCTAAGTAATTCACCAAAGCAATTTGCTCAGTATAGCTGCAAACGCGAAAATAGAATATGTTGTCCAAGATACTATTAGGGTGCATTTTAACTTCACAAGCTTGAGAATCCTTGTGAAAGTGGTGGCTATATTCTGACATGTCTTCTATGCATGCTTCAGCAATTTGTAGAACACGTTCGACCATAAAGCTTCCTTCTGTGTCTGAGTATCTCACAGGCACAAGAAGTATAATCAATGACCTGCTTTAAATGCTGAATGAGTATTAGAATCTGATTAAGGCTCTTACCAATATATATTGCCTTCCCACCTAGGCCACCATAATCTAATGGAATCTGAACATTTACTGCAAGTTGAATCCTGCAAAAGTAAACATCACTCACTATAACAAATAACTCAAATATTTAGCGATTTAGGATGAAAAAAACAAGAACAACATGGTGTAGAAAATTGGGATGACAAAGCATACCCAAATTGTGTTTTACCAATTCCTGGAACTCCACCTAAATACATAAAGAAAGAATTATTTCGCAGCCCAGAAAAGGGAAAAAGGAGAGGAAGAAGAAAACTGCTAAGTATTTGTGCTTAAAAACAAGTAATGTATATTTAATTGGAAGTCATGATTATGAGTTTCATACTATTAAGAGAAGCCAAAACAGACACTAACCAATTTCAGTGACTTCTTTACAATTAATCCCTCCACCAAGGATGTTATCCAGATCCGCACAAGAAGTAGTAATGCAAGACGAAAACTTTTCCTCATTGAGCATATCCCAAGCTGTCTGACCACCTGCATGACACAAACTTGAGTGAATCATGTTCTGTAGAATATACTGGATTGAATTTAATTCATATAATACGAAAAGAATGCAATACACATGTATTTCAATTGTAAGAGAAGGTCACATATCAAGTAATCAAAGCACTTATTGCTTGACCTTCGCCAATCAGTAATCTTCTCATACTCACATGAGGAGTGAGTATTTTTGGGAATGAGATGATATGTAAAATATAATTTTGCATCCCGTCTAAGGATAAACTATTGTTTAGTAGAGTCAATTGGCTCGCCATGGTGGAGCATGGATTCAATAGTAGAGTCCTTAAACATTTGTCATAAATCTTACCCATCAGCATTATTCACATGGTAGGAAGCTCCAAATTTAAATAAATGAAAGCTATTGATTTTGGCCCAAAATTTCCATTAACTCAGTTTCTAAGATACAATACATCCCGGATTCTAAAAACTTGATATCATAAATTGAAACTTCATCTGGTACGGTACCTTTAAGTTTTAAGTGCATAACCTAGGATCACACACAATTGATGGGAGCTTTCCCTACCCTTAACCTCTTTGGAACATTATCTTCAACACAAATTGATGGTCAAAGGCAAAGGCTGACCAAATCCATAGTAGTCCTTACCACTTGACCCCAAAAAAAGTTATAGGAGGAGGTATGCAAAGTTGGTGTGGTCTTTTTAATTTTTTTTTTAGAAATTTCTCCACCAGTTCATTGATTAATCTATTAATCCGGTCGAGTCCAGCATTATCACAAGGGCACCAAAGCTCTCCCTACCAAGTTTTTAAGACAGCTCTATACCCGAATTCGAGACCACCGGAATTTTAAATGAGCATGCACTTTTTACACATGAAATAAAAGCTAAATAAATATTTTGATCAATACTTAAAAGAATAGCAAAATAACAAACTGAAAATAAAAGCAGTTATGCATCATTAGAACCAACACATACCATCAACAACAGCACTGTGACTTCCATTTGATCTGTCCAAAGCACTAGTTCTGGTTGCATATTTCAGAATTTCTGAAGCTTCACTTTCAGAAACTTCTATATCTGAATTCAAGTGAAATAATGGGTATGTGGGAAAAAAAACAAAATTCAATTAAAAAAATGATTTTTTTTTTTTTTTTTAACATATAAACATGCCCCAATAGCAAAATGCAGGGAAAATGAAAGGGTTTTGAATTGAAACCTCGAGCAAGGTGAGAAGGGGAGGCGCAAGCAATGGCATCGAGTGTGGTGTAACCAGCTGCTAAGAGCTTTCCTCTCTTTGAAGCTGAAATTGGTAGCATACCAATCTCCATTTCTTCCACTCTCAGTGTCGCTGTTGCACCTTCATCTTCTTCTTTGGCTAAAATTCTCACTTTGTCTTTTGCTGACAAAAACAACAACCAACATTTAACATTTTAAGGACATAAAATCCAATATTTGATATTTAAAGAAGAAGAAAAAAAGTTGAATTACTGCCTAAGTAATTTTAATAATTTTTAAATAGATGTTTATTGTTTTAAATTTTTTAATAATGTATTATGAGGTAGATTATACTTATAACTTCTTTTTTTACAACCTCTTACAACCATATCTTAACACCGTTGATTTCCGCCAATCAACGGTTATGGTTTTCGCAAATTAAACTCATTAATTAATTATTAATTCACAATAAATGATAATCGTTGATTGGTAGAAATCAACGGTATTAAGATATGATTGTAAGAGGTTGTAAAAAAAAAAGATTGTAAGTATAATCTTTTTCATGTATTATTATTTAACAAATTATATCAGTATAAAAATAATAAATATTACACCAAATTTTAATCGTTGATTTCTTTATAATTTACAATGGCGTGAGTTAATCCTACTTTATTTAATTAAGTTTAATATTTCTTCGATTACTGAAAATAAAAATTATCTCCTATAATCCCATAAGTGATAACCATATCATTTGGAATTCAAAGAAAAATAATTATAATAATAAAGATTAATATAATTTCAAAATAAATTAAAAATACAAAAATATCTTTCTTTAACCTCAAAACCGAAACCATCTTTTGGACTCACAAAAGGTAAAGTTATTACCTGTCCGTCTTTTGATCACAAGAGATAAGTTATTACCCGCGCTTGGAAAAGTATTAAACCCTAATTAATTATATATTTTGTTAACTCATTAAGAAAATGATTATCGCAACCGTATTACTTTTTAATAATGTATCCACATATTCAAGTAAAAAAACTTTATTCTTACGGTAATTTTTTTTTTTGGTAAAATTCTTACGGTAAATTAAATTTAAAGTATTTGTATTTCCAAAAAAAAAAAAAATTTAAAGTATTTGATTATATTGTTTTACAAAAGTTTGTGAAGTATGTTAATAAACATAAAAAAAAATACAGTTTTTTCTTTTTAAATTTGATTCACTCAGAACATCAAAACTTTTTTTATACCACTGATAAATGTTGCGATAATATAAATAAAAAAGTGCCTATGTTTGTTATTTAGTAAAGAATATAGCTACCATGCACACTAAGTATTACTAGTTACCCTAAAATATAAGAAGATGAATAGTTTCTTAAGAAAAGAAATGAATGTATCCAAGAGAAAGATTAAGAAGCATCTAATGATGGAAACTTGCCAAAAGATAGTTTTGATCAAGTGAGAAGAAGACTAATAAAAGCTCTAGTAGTGAGAAAAGTAAATCAAATAGAAGATAATCCAATTAAATGCAATAGAAAAAGACCAAAGAAAATATGAGAGGAAAGTTTTAAATAGTTTTTATTGAAAATTTGGTTTTTGATAGAGCTGAATGGCGTCAATTGATCTATATTGCTGACCCCATCTAGTGAGGTAAGGATTGGTTGTTGTCAAGACAAGAAAGATATCCCAGAAACATAGATAATCAATTATTTTCTCCTTCAACATTTATTGTCACTATTGTTGCCTCTCCAGTATGAAAGTAGAGGAATTTGTGTAAGCAAGGAGCCTATGAATCCAGAAGCAGATTGGTTTGTTATCTCATCTACTTCAGCATCAAAATCCCTCCAGAACTTGATGATATGGAGACTTTCTTCCTCTGTCGATCTTTGAACAACAATCTTAGAAGCATATCCCTTCTTTCTCATTTGAAGACATAACTCAGAAGGATTGTTTGCAGTGAGAGTGACCATGTACAACCATCCCTTTTCTGACAAAAGATTCTCAGCAACAGGAAAAATTCTATCAATTACACTCCTTCCATTCTCCCCACCAGCCCAAGAAGAGGTAATACCTTCAGCTCCCACTTCATCTTCAGGGGTAGGCACATAAGGAGGGTTCACAACCATAACATCAACCAAACCTGCTAAACGTTTCTCTAGTCCTGATGCAATATCTGTTATTATCAACTCTGCATCAACCCCATGAGCTTCCAGTGTCTCGCGGGTCACCCTCACCGCGTGCGGGTTGATATCAGTTGCAATATAGTTAATGCCTTCATGCCCAAGAATAAGAGCTAGGGAAGTAATAACATATCCACTACCACAACCTATCTCCATGCACAATGTTGGATGATGTTCCAACAGGTTAGAGCGGTCAGCTAGAAGAGCATCAACCAGCGCGAAAGAATCATCACAAGGTTCATAGACCTCCTCATGTGAACTCACAAGGCGAATTTGCGCAGTCCTAGATAACTCCTTGTATGAAGCCTATCATTAAAAACATAGCTGTCAGTAAACCGCAATGGTTCAATGTAATTCACAAGTAAAAGGGGACTGAAAAGTAGCAGCAACCAAAGACTTTAGGCCACCCTACCATTTCACTGTTGTCCACTTTGGTAGTGATATGCAAATAACTTTTATTGACTCCAGTTCTGAATTGCTGTGGTCAATGTCAAGACAAAATTCACAATGTCTACTTCCTCCCAACTCCTAAGTTCTGAGTCCAAGATTACAGAATAATTTAGTTGTTAATATTACAAGCAAGTAGTACATAGCAGCAGGAGAAAAGCATTTAAAATAAAATAAAAACAGCAATACAGGAAAGTGAAAATGAATCAATACATATGAATCATGTCTTGAAACTAAAATGCTATATCAGATCAAAAGGCAGAAAAAAATAAAGAAGTGTCAATGATATGATTTCTACAAAAGTTTTATTTTTTAAAAAATATTCTTTTGGCCCTGTTGATACAGCATATTCATAAGACAAAATTAAATGCTTTAAAATGCAATAGTGATCAAAATCCATATTAAAAATATGTTAAGAGCTGAGATTTTTATTAAGTATTCCTAATTTCTTTAAGTTGATCTCTCCAGACGATGCTATAGTTGTTTTCTGATTCTGTAACAGACAATTAACATAAGACACAAAAGGTCTTCCTTCTTTATCAATATTGTTGAGATATATAAAACCATTGATATAGCCTCACCCAACAACTTAAGCTTTTGGGTTGAATTGGTTCTTTACATGGTATCAGAGCCTCGATGTACCGGGTTCGATCCTCACCGCCCCCCACTTTCTTTCTAGTGGAATTTCTTTCTTCGCACAGGTAGGTGGGCCTGTGCATTGTCCACCCTTCCAGCCCAGTGGGCTCTCGTGTGAGGTGGCGTGTTGAGATATATAAAACCATTGATATAGCCTCACCCAACAACTTAAGCTTTTGAGTAGAATTGGTTCTTTACAAATATAAAGGCTGACACACACATCCAGATCATTGCTTGGGTAAACATTCTTAGGGTGTTATAATGATTGTTTTAAGATTTTTTTGTCAAGGAAAATCAATATAAAATTAGTCTTGAAGAATCTTATCATAGATATCATACTGACAGATCAATTATTGACCATGTTAAAGTTTTGTAATGGTAACAGATTGCAACACTCTTGCAGGTCCGAACCCACATAGTCCTGTTCATCTCATCCTTGCAATGTATAACAAATTTGACACAATTCAGCAGAATAGCAGGTGTCCTTAACATGATGCAGCAGTCAGGGAAAAAAATGATTCATCCAAACTCTGAAGCATAATATAATCCATACAGGTGAGGAAGATATGGCAAACATTTGGCTGGCTAACCAAGAAAATATTTGATGATGTGCAAGACAAGTTTTCATGTTTTCCAAGTAAGACACCGAAGTATAGCCACAAAAAATAATCAAATACTCTGCATTCTTCTGCAAAGAAGAACTTAAGTTATAAAAGTGAACAAAAGATGACTGAAATGAGTGAGAGGATGCAGGACTGCAGCGACATGGCTTCATTTTATATCTATACATTTTCTAAGGTAGAAGCCTCCTGATAGAATGAAAAATAGGTCCAGGCTCTCCAGGGAAGACTATAATTAAATTAGCAGAGATACGGCATACAGGCTGACAAGTTTAGGAAAAAAGATTATCTTCATACGCGGGAACATCCTATGTAAATCCAAGAAGCTTCAGCTGTTTTGTCAGTGAAACCAGGCATTCATAAATCCATTCAGACTGTGGATGTGATGCATCCCTCACCACGAACTCATGCACAGTGCCATTGACCTCAATTGAGCTGCAACCAGGAGTCTTCTCTACTCCTCTCTCCTTCATTATTTTCCTTGCATTCCTTGCCTCCTTCCACATTTTTGCCTCCCTGTACATGCTGGCAAGTAGAACATAGATTCCACTATCTTGAGGATCCATCTCAAGAAGCTTCAAAGCTGTCCTCTCTCCAATTAGAACATTCCCATGAACACGACAAGCAAAGAATAAAGCACCCCACACTGCGGCATCTGCCGCAATGGGCATGTTTTTAATAAGATTTTCTGCTTCCTCCAAATGACCAGCCCTTCCTAAAAGGTCCACCATGCATGAGTAGTGTTTAAGCTTTGGGGATATATTGAATTTAGAGCTCATTTGGGAAAAATATTTGCGGCCTTCTTCAACTAAACCTCCATGACAACAAGCTGATAAGACACCAACAAAGGTGATCTCATCAGGCATTAATCCAATGCGAATCATTTTTGAGAAATAGGATATAGCATCACAAGCATTCCCATGAAGTGCTAAACCACAAATAATGGCTGTCCAGGTTAAACAGTTTCGCTGAGGAATCTCTTGGAAAACCTGGAGAGCCCTTGCAATATTTCCACACTTGGCGTACATATCAACTAGTGCAGTTCCCATGGCAACATCTAGACAAAGATTGTGTTTTTCTATATAATGGTGAATCCATATTCCTACATCAAGTGCTCCTAGTTGTGAGCATGCAGACAGGCAGTTTACCAGGGTCACTTTATCAGGTTCTATTTTATTAATTTGCATTTCATGGAATAGAGCCAATGCCTCTTTACTATTCTTGGCTTGGACACAGCCACTGATGATTGCATTCCAAGGCACAACATTCTTTTCTGGAATTTTGTATAAAAGATCCCTAGCAACATCCAGAAAACCGAATCTGGCATATCCCAAAACCATTGTTGTCCATGAAACAAGGGTCTTTTGTACCATGTTATCAAATAGAACTCGCGCAGCCAATAGGTCTCCACACTTCACATACATGTTCATAAGCGCATTATTGAGTGGAATTGTCAACTCGAGCCCATGTTCTTTGATGTAACGATGAAATTCTCTGCCAAGGTTCAAATCCTGCAACTGCGAACAAGAAGAAACGATACCAATCATTGTAATCTCATTCGGTTTCACTTTTTCCGCCTCCATTTCCCGATAGAGTTTTATAGCCTCGTTTGCTAGTCCTCTTCTAACAAACCCAGTAATCATGGAATTCCAGGTTACCAGGTCTCTCACACATGCTTTATTGAACACATCAAATGCAGTCTCCAACTCTCCACACGAGAGTAGCATAGTAATTGACGCATTGTGCACAAATATATCAAATTCTAAACCAAACTTCAACACATGTCCAAGTATAGCAAGTCCGGCACAGTTTAGAGACGGACAAGAACAAGCTTTAAGCAATAAAGGGTAAGTATAATTATCCGGCTTCAACATACCATAACTCAACATTCTCTTGTACAACAGAAGAGCTCCTTCTAAGTCCCCGATTTCCACATATCCCCTAATTGTCACATTCCAAGAAAAGACATTCAGTTCTTCGGTATGATACAATATTTTCATGCAATACTCAAGGTTTTGCGATTCAGAGAGAGCACAGAATGCAACAAGACGACTCGCAGCAAAGCCATCATCTATCAAGCCTGTCAAGACCATTTGAGCTTGGATTTGCTTTAACTGGACAAAGGACTTGCATCCTTCCAAGACAGAAAGGAGTGGATTCTTTCTAACAAAGCTGTGGGTTGTGTTCCAATTGATGGGTTTGACACAAGGAGACAATGAACGAGTATGCAAACAAGAAAGAAGGAGGCCTAAAAGTGGGGTTGGGATCAAAGGGTGATAACGGTATCCGAGTTTGTTGACATACTGAACAAGCATTTCTTGACAATGTCCTCCCAAAGTTCCACTGCTTGTTAAGAAAGGAGAGTCACTTAATGATACATGACCAAACTACATCACACTTCAGACAATAACCATGGAAAGAATCAATAACAAAATTGAATTACACAGACAAACTTGAAGGGTTTTTTTGTTTTTCATATTTTATTTTATTTTTGTACAGTTATTGTTAGGCAATAATATTCACATTGTCAACTTTCTCCTAAGTCCAACACCATAAATTCAGAACAACTAAATGTTATGTGAGTGTGTGTGCGCGACGTGTGTGTATAGACACAAACACAAATGGGTGCACAGAACAACAATAGAATTAGGTCACAGGAAAACACCAAGAATTGTTGTTCTAATCCAACTATGAATCCTCTAAAGAATTAAAAAAAAGAAAAGAAGAAAAAGCAGATAAATAACGAAGAGTTCATAAAAGCAAGATAAGAAGAAGAGGGTATTATAGAGAAAAGGAGGGTACTTACCGTGAACGAAGCAGAGAGAACGAAGGTGAAGGTGAAGGTGAAGGGTGGTTTCACCTTCGATGGAGTGAGGAGTGAGGTCAGCGTCAAGGAACATTAACCTCAAACGAGGTTCTTTGTTTCT
Organism: Gastrolobium bilobum; assembly: GCF_033153095.1. Lineage (NCBI taxonomy): Eukaryota > Viridiplantae > Streptophyta > Magnoliopsida > Fabales > Fabaceae > Gastrolobium > Gastrolobium bilobum. The sequence continues at coordinate 20,167 of NW_026896543.1, forward strand.
TTATGAGATTTTAAATACTCTCTTAACCAAATCAACAATCCATATGGAATATTTCAAGTGGTGTATAGGAGTTGGAATTTAAAAGATTATTTTGAGATAATTTTTTTTGAGGAAGGTTATACTTATAATTTTTTTTTTTTACAATCTCTTACAACCATATATCATAACCGTTGATTTCCGTCAATCAACGGTTGTCATTTATTATGAATTAATAATTAATTAATGAGTTTAATTTGCGAAAATCATAACCGTTGATTGGCGGAAATCAACGGTTATGATATATGGTTGTAAGAGGTTGTAAAAAAAAAAGGTTGTAACTATAACCTCTTCCTAATTTTTTTTTATATTTTAAGGGTGAGGTTATACTAGGGGTGTTCGCAGTCTGGATTGGATCGATTTTGGAAGCAAAACTCATCAAATCCAATCTCTTCGGTTTGATCATGTAATCATTCATTCGGTTTAGATTTTTTTTCAAATCCGATCCGATCCAATCCAATTTTTTTCGGTTTGGATTGGATCGGTTTTCGGTTTTTTGAATATCCTAAAATTAGTTTCATGATTATTGTGCAAATAACATCCTTTGTATATATTGGCTTTGTAAAAAAAAAACATTGAAATATAAAAATATCAGTAAACAATACTATAGTTGATGAGACGTGACTAAGTTTTTTTTTGGGTTTAGTTGATGAGTTAATGGGTCTTGAGTTTACAAATTTTTGGGCTGTGATTGGAGAAAGGACAAGTAGGTAGAGGATAATTAATATATTGGATCGGTTTGGATTGGATCAGTTTTCATCAACCCATCTGAAAACCGATCCAATCCAATTAAAATTTGCGGTTTTCTTTCGGTTTCCGATTTTTCGGTTTTCGGTTTTTCGGTTATCAGTTTTTCGGTTCGATTTTCGCGGTTTGAATCGGTTTGGATCGGTTGATGAACACTCCAAGGTTATACTTACAACCTATTTTCCTTTACAACCTCTTACAACCAATATCTTAACCGTTGACTTCCGTCAATCAACGGTTAAGATTTATTGTGAATTAATAATTATTTAATAAATTTTATTTGCAAAAATCTTAACTGCTGATTGACGGAAATCAACGGTTAAGATATTGGTTGTAAGAGGTTGTAAAGAAAAATAGGTGGTAAGTATAACCTTCCCCATATTTTAAAATGTTATTTAAAATTGTATTGATTTAAAAAATTTAAAACTAAGATTTTATAAGATTGAATTTTAAAGAATTTTAATAAATTTTATAAGATTTAAAAAATAATATGAATTTATAAAATTTTAAAAAATCATATAAACTTTTAACAGATATTCAAAGGTGATTCTTAATAAGGATAGTCAAATCAAAAAATTATATCAATAAAATTCATTAAAACTTTGTGATACTTTTGCATGTTATTAGTGTAATGGAGTATGTAATTCATATTTAAAAAAAATTATTTCATTTTCATCAATATTTTTTTAGAAAATTTATTAAAATGATTATATGAAATTATTTATAGTAAATATTAAGGGAAAAAGAATTCTTATGTTGTAGGAGAGTTCTCTTCTCATGTTAGTGAGAGTTCATTTTGCGTGTAATAATTTTTTTTGTTTTCTTTATTTTTTATGTGTGGACTCCACCATAAATTTGAGTGTGTAGGAGATTTTCTCCTCTCTAATAGCATGAGAAAACATTGCCCAAATATTAATGTATTTATACTAATTTAATAGATCATAAAGTGAAAAGTTAGCATCTGTACTGATTGCATAATGGATATTATTCTTCTGCTTATTGTCTTGTCAAAGAGTAATTTGTATTTATTATGATATGAGAATACTTAACATTGTTGAGTAGATACTCTTTTAACTCAGTGATGAAAGTAAGTTATGCAATAGCAACAACAATTTTTTTCTTGTTATTCAACAAATGAATATTGAAATTTGTTTCTGATTATGTGCCTAATATAGTGCATAAAAAGTCTTAAGAAATTTTTATCGGCAATATACTATTTATTAAACATGTTTATCGTAAATGTATTACCATTGCTACGATTATATCAAAAATAAAATAAAATGTAACACATCATCCAAGACGACAAGCACAACCATAAATCATCAGTTAATCATGAAGAATGATAGCATAAGGAAGAATGCCAAAATGCCAAGATTCAGAGAGAAAATATACGAGAGTCAAAAAAGAACATACCTTAGCTTTGAGAAAAGGCCGGGGTAGATTGCGAGACACCGCAATAAAGGAATCTCAGGGGTTACGATAAATTGTGAGAGAGACATTCTATTTATACTTCTCATTAAAAAATCTCATAAAATCTACACTAATAGAAAAATCATTAAAATCGTCAGAGTTTTTAATACCATAATATTAATTTTTTCTTTGTTTAAAATCTTAATTGAATACCACCGGATTTGGACGGACTCTAAAACTATTTTAAAATTCTAATAGAATACCACGTGACTTTTTTTTACAATCTTGTAAAATTTTAATTGAATACCAATGAATTTTTTTGTTAAAAAATAATCCATTAAAATCTCAATCCAATATACCCTCCTAAATTTTTTGCATTTTTTACTTTATGCTTTTTTCTATTTTTAGAAAAGAAAAACATTATTTTCTATCTTTATCTTTAGCATAAAAAAACATAAAAGAATTAATATTTCTCATATTATAAGAGATATTTTATCTATTACACTGATAAAAGTGTGAGGCCCATATGAAGATTAAAATGAAAAAAAAAATGAATCATAAATACTTTTATGTATCTACAATTTACAAACACTAATTCCAATCATAAATCGTAGGCGGAAAATATAACATGTTACATAAATGTGGATCTTTCAAAATATGTCCTGCGTGTGTGGGCTTTGCATTGCCCCCCCTCCCCTTTTTTTTTGGTAGTCACCTAACCCTTTTTTTAAGTCATAAAATAATAAGTGATTCTTTTTTACAATATGTATTTAAAGTTCATTAAATGAAATTATTAACAATAAATATATAAAATCTAATAATTTATCCATACTAAAAAACAAGAATATTTTAAATTAAATAAGAAATCATTTTATATGTGATTTTATTTTATTAATATATTTTAATATGCATTTATTAAATTAATATATTGATAATATTGAATTTATAATATTATTTAATATAATATATATTCTTCTTTTAAATTTATTAGCATAAATTATTAAAGAAGAATTTATATAGCATAATATAAATTCAAGATATACAATATATATTTATTTTATAAATAATATCATTCATTAATACTCTTTCATTAAATATCTAATATTAGTATCTAATCTATAATAAAACAAAAACTCAAAATAAAACAAAAAACTGCTACTACGGGAATCTTTCATCCAGTTATTATGAGAATTTTTTTAATTTATAACATAAAGGTATCAAATTTTACTAAAAAGTAAGTATCAAACTTTGCTGTCAATTGATCCAACACAAACACATATACACTATAATAAAGTAGTCAAGAAAAAAGTTACTAAGATTGATCTAATGGTAAGAGGTTTAAATAATTTATATGAAGTCATAAATTCAAACTTCAGTATCATCTTTGTATAAATAAAAATAAATAAATAGCCAAGAGAATGTTAACTCATGCTATCAAGGTTAAATTTCTATAATCTTAATACATACCAATGGATTGAAATGAAAAAAGTTAATGTTACCGATAATTTGTACAGAAGTTAACAGCAATACTTTTCGTGTGCATGGTAAAGATTTTTTATTTTTTATTTTTTAAAAAAGGGAAGTTGTGGAAGGGAAACATGAAGACTTGACAATATATCTAGAGATTATGCAGAAATAGGCTAGAACCACAACTTTGTGGATAAAATAAATACAACTTGTTTTATGATACTAGATTTTACAGATAACCTAAAGAATAAGGCATAGATGCAGAGTTTTTCTTCTTCTTTTTTTCTTTTAAGTTGTAAAATTTTGGTAATAGCATTAATCAATTTTCATCTATTCCTATCCCACTCCTATTTTCACTTCTACCAACCACAATTGTAAGGTTTCTCCCTTCTGTGACACTGCTTTGCTGGATTTTCTCTGTGATCCTGCTTGATGCCAATGGCTACTTTCCCCAGCAAAGTTGGACAAATTTTATGTATTATTGAAAACTCAGCCAAAGATGTCATTTCAGAAATCAGAGGTAAGTCAAAGAGTGGCTTGCCCTGCAGAACTTCATAAAAGAGGTTGAAGCAACATGGAAGCTCATGCAATGTCACTGTTGCAATGATGCTTGAATTAGAGATGTAAGAGAAGGATGAACACGAGCCCTTCTTAAGGAGCGTGCTTCACTTTTTCCTTCAGCATATTCTTCCCCTAGAGGCCACCTTGGGCGTAAATCATACTGAAATGAATCATAGTCTGATACAGTTTAGTGACTGATGAAACACCAGCATAATATGTAGCATGCACAGGTTAAATTTACGTTGCCTACTCAAATTGAGATAAGAGTTGTCCAATTTAACCATGAATAAAATTTCAGCAATGGCAAGTAGCACTAAAGCCTTGCGAATTTCACATTATTAACATCAACAAGGTTCATCAAATACAAATCGGCTAAATCCTGTTGCCCGGTACATTTGCCTAATAGGTTAGAAAGGAATGGAACATAGAAAAATAATTAGAAAAAGAAGTGAAAAACAACTTGAGATGGCCTTCCATGAGAGTTGATAAAAAGGATCACTTATAAATGGATACAACATTTTTTATGACCTACATAACAATGATAACTGATCTTGTTAATTGAGTAAAAAGCATTAACCATACCTTTTTCACTAAATAAATTTATTATCCAAATCCATCTAGTGAATCACAATAGGAAAGCAAATTTAGCTGATAAAAAAGTGCTTTAATCCATATATTTTTCAATGTTCAGAAAACACACCAGAAAGTCCTCTGGTTCTTCAGCAGGAGGTGGAGGGTCATATCTTCCCATGCGGAAGTGTTCAATACCAGTCCAAGCAACCATTACACCTATTCATTTCAAAAGCAAGCTGGTAAGATATGAACAGCTTTCATAAAACTAAAACAAAATTTTCTATGCTGCATGCAATGCCATGCATAATGCATTTGATAAGTACCATCCTAATTTGCATTTTTTATATAATGGATCAAGAAACTTGGATGGCCAAAAGATCTATAAAAAGAGAGCATCAAGATAATACAATTTACAATTGAGAAATGGAGAGTATCTTTTTCTTTTTCTTCATATGCTCCTTTGGAAGAGTACCAAGGAGAATGAACTAAAAAAGTGAGAAAAGGAAGAGCATTAGACCTCATCTATACAAGAAAATCTTGTCAATGTCCTTGCATATAGGTAAATGAATTTCAGAATCACTGCAAGTTTGATTGGCACCTGTTTTGCTCTCAATGGCAAATATGAATTCTCAACAATCTGATTCAGTCTGATCCCTTAACTCAATTAGTAGTCCCTTTAGAGTCCACTTCTTTCCCATACAAAGGGAATATGTAAAAAACTACCATTAAAAAAGCCCTAGCATGACTTACTCCACGTAAACTTTGTCTCCAATCCCTATCATTATGAAGGAATTATTTCATTATTATTCACTAATTCTTCTTGATGTACCCGAGTTTAAATCTTAAAGCGTCCAATTTCTTAGTCTTTTCTCCAACCCACTAGGTTGCATGAAGGCACATTAAGTTAATACTCCTTCTAACCATGGTGTCAATTACTTTAATAAATTTAACTGATTCTTCCAATATTTCAATGATCAGAATGAATCCTACTACATGGATAAACTTCTTTACTCACAACTGTCCAGAAAATGTGAGAACCCTTGCTAATTTTGCACAACATCCAAGCACCGATGCAGAAGCTTTAGCTAATTTAACTCTCTACTCGAGCCATACAATGCCTTACTTATGAATAATGACCAGCATAATCATTGACATATGTCATAAGGGATTGGACAAATTTTTACATTGGTTGCCAAATGCCTAATACAATGCAAAGAAGCACGACATACAGAGTTAGGCTTCATTACCAAAATCAAAACTAAAAAAATATGATTACCATTGTCCGTACAAAGCTGGGGAGGAGGGCATACAAGTTGCAGGCTATTCTTCTTCACAACCATATCAAGCCGAGCCCGAACATATTGATTTGATGCAACACCACCAGAGACAACCTACAACATAAAAGAAGTATAATGACAATCATATTTTTCAATAGAAATTAATAGAAAAGGAGAAGTATTGATGTTATTTGACAGAGAACAGCAATTTAGACTTCGAACTACCAAGTATCTTATAGAAGGCTCCATCTTCAATGCCCACTGTATTGCTCGTTCACACCTTTCCTCAAGATGTAACACTGCAATTCGCTGCTTGACATTAGAAAATAAAATAAATAAGATATACACTAAAGCATATGGGTTAAAGGTTAAGAAAAAAGAAGTTGAGGAAATTTTAAATAAGAGGGAGATACTAAACTTTTTTTAACTAGATCTGAAAGGGAAAGATACTCTCATAATCTACAAAACACTACAAAAATATAACTAACCTGAAATGAAGCAGCAATATCTGCCCGTGACAATCGGTCTTCATTACTAGCAGAAGAAATAGGAATTTTGGCATCACTGCCAATAGCACATTTACTCATAATTAGGTAATAATAATAATAATATGGATGTCTGCACAATATACTAGTACACCACAAAAATACTTCTTGCAATATGCAATATGAATTATATAGCATCATGTGGACAGAACAGACTGGAACGATTCTGTTCAGCTCTTATCTACTTAGTTTCATCCTTTTAGTGGAACCAAAATGTACTATTTCTTAACCCCATGTCCATTTCTGTTCTATTTTTAAAATGTAACTAACATAGAATATGTCCCATTCTAACACATCTACCAAACCCTACCTTAGTAAAAAATATTAGCAATAATCCGACTATATAAGAAAAAAGAGTACCACTAAACAAAATGTAGAAATCAGTCACTTTTTCAGCACAAGTTTTTATATTAAATATGCAAGGCTAACAACTGCATTAGACAAAGCACATATAATAAGATAAAAGATAGATAATCTGATACGACTCTAGGTGAAAGAATCGGTTATGAGAGAAGATTCTAGACTGTCCAGCTCGCAAGTTTATTACATTCTGATAGATGTGTGGGTAATGATTTGTAAGGATCTTTAAATAGAGGAAGCTATTGAAAATTGGTAGGCAATCTTGGCATAGGACTTGGATTTGGGAGAGACCAACCCTCTCGAAAGGCTTGGACACTTGTTTTCTTGTTATTTCTTTCGATTTCTATCATCACTATAATCTGGATTTGTTGTTGTCAAGATAATATAAACTTTCATCAATATAATACCCAGTCTTTACTCCATCTTCTACTTATGTTATTGGTTAGTACTTATCAAATGGTATCAGAGCTTTGATTTAGGAGCTCTGGTACAAAAAAATATATGGAAATCAAAATGGAAGCCGTAGAAGATAGAATGGACAAAATAGAAGCTTTGGAAGAAAGAAGGAGCAGAATAGAAGACAAAAATGCAGAGATATTGAAGCTCATCAATGTTGTTGAGAACACCTTCCACTGAAATCGATTTCAATGGAAGACAAGTAGACGAAAGACAAGGTGAAATTGTGGAATGCAACCGGCGATCTACTAATAATTTTCGAATCTGTGATAATCGTTTACTAAAAATGAAGAAGAGAGATTAGTCTCGCCCTCTTAGAGAGGAGAATAAAATCTTAATCTCAGACCCGCCCGCACTAGGAATTAGTCCCATAGCCGGTTCAAAAAGCCGAAGCACGTAAGGATACTCGGAAGAGCCTACTCGCTTCAAAGAGATAATTAAGGTTGATATAGAAAGAAAAAAAGAGAGGGAGGAAGTCGGTCCGCCTCCATTTTCCATGCCATGGGACATGAAACTTTTTGGGAGAAGGGAGGAGCGTGCCCATGAACAAAGAAGGGAGCATGAAGAACAATCGAAAGAGGAATTTATCGGGTTAGGAATGGGATTGGACGAAATTGAAGACCCAGCCCAAGTGAAGGTCGACTGCTCTCAAATCCAACCCAAAAGAAAGGGGGGTAGGCTTGTGAGCCCAAACAGAATAGAAAAAAAGAAATGGGAAAGCAGAAACAAAAATTGCTAGAAGAGGGGCAAAAGTGGAAATTGCCAAAGCACAGATCTCAACAAAACCACCCACTAACAACGAATAGATAGCATGGCCAACTGATGTCACCAATCGGGGATGCACCTTCAAGTCAACTCTCACATGGAACAAAGCCCATCAAGCAGCAGCCATGCACACTAATTCCGCAAAAAAAAAGATAGTAGTAATGGGAATAAAGCCCATCATGTGAAGCATCATTCGTGCTCATTCACCTAAATCTCAAGTGCTTGTCTTGCCTTAATCAAATTCAGCACCACCTTAAACATTTAGGGGCACGAGAGAAGGTGAGGTCCACAAATTGTCTAATTTCAGAAGTGGGATGGGTAGTATAACTTTTTATTCATTGAATTTTCAAGGGCTGGATGGGTATTCTATGTTTAAAGCAAGTGCGCTCAAATTATGTTGTAAATAATAATATTTATTTATTTATTTGTTGTATTGGGCTTAGCCCTTAGGTCATGTAATCTCTTTAAATAGAGAACCCTTTGTACAGTTTACATACAATTCAATAATATATCAGATTACCCTTTTTCAAGTTGGTATAAGAGCTCTCGATTCTGAGGGTTCTGCTTCCGCAAATCACCATCTTTAAAAACCAAACCCTATTTGCCTCTCGCCGCCACCGGAAAAAAAAAATTCTGGGGACCTTTTGGACCGTGAGGACCCTTGTTTCACTCCGTTATCTTAGATCTATCATTCTACGGAGGTTTCTTTTTCATTAGACGACCGGAACAGCTAAACAAAAAAAAACGCGGTACTGTTCATCGCGCACTGTTAGGGGTGGCAAAACGGGCCAACCCGGCTCGACCCGGCCCAACCCGCATTCAGCCCGAAAAAAATGGGTCGGGTCGGGTTGGCTCGAAAAAAAAAACGAGCCAGAAAACCCAACCCGGCTCGACCCGAGCCGGGTTAGGGTTGGCTCGCGGGTTGGCTCGATAATCAGCTCGCGGGTTGGCTCGTAAAAAAGCTCACGGGTTGGCTCAAAAAAAGCTCACGAGTTAGCTCGAAATGATGCTAGTGGGTTGGCTCGCGGGTTGGTTAGCTCAAAATATTGGCTCGCGGGTTGGCTCAAAAAATTTAATTTTTGTGGTTTGTTCTCCTGTATAAAATTATTGTATTTTGCAGTCCAACTACAAGTAGAGTAGTTTACAAAATCCAAAAACATTAAATGAAACACAAACCACTCCACGAATCACAGGAGTCATTTATCATGATTTTCTGAATTACTCTAACTCACGATAACCATAAAACGTATGTAAAGCCAAAAAATAAAAAATAAAAGATATCCATTATATATTTCAACGATAAGCATCTAGAATCAAAAGCCAATCATGAAAAAAAAGGACCTGCAAAAGCGACCAATATAGTAAAGTCCATCAGTGGAGAATCCATCAGTAAAGTCCATTGTATTTTATTAAAAAAAAAAAAAAAAAAGAGTAACCCGCGAGCTGGCTCGTTCAACCCGCGAGCTGGCTCGTTTGAGCTCGGGTTGGCTCGGGTCGGGCTAAATCGAGCTGGCAGCTCATTTTTGCCAACCCAACCCGGCTCGTTTTGTGCGGGTTACGAGCCAACCCGACGGGTTGGCTCATTTTTGCCATCCCTACGCACTGTTCACGTGGTAATGTTCATCGGTCACTGTTCACGCGGTACTGTTCATCGAGTACTGTTCACGAAAAAAAAAAAAAAACTTTTCCTGCTTTGTTTTGTCTCCTCTTCATGGATCAGCTTAAACCCGCTATTGATAATATGTGTAAGCCATCTGACCGTTCTTTGATCTTGTCTGGTAAGAACACACGTTCTACATCTCTTCTTGCTTCTTGCACTGATTTTAAAACCTCATGGATTTTGGATTCTGGTGCAACTGATCATATGACTTGTCGTACTAAGTTTTTTCTTTCTTATCATCCTATTGTTGGTAGTCATACTATATCCGTAGCTGATGGATCCCATAAATCAGTTATTGGTTCTGGTAACATTCAAATTCAACCTTCCTTGTTTCTTAAAAATGTTCTTTATGTTCCTCAGCTTTCTACTAATCTTATCTCCACTCAAAAACTTACAACTGATTTGAATTGTTCCATCACATTTTTCCCTTCTCATTGTTTTATTCAGGATCTTACCACGAAGAAGACAATTGGAGTTGCTAATGAGCAGGATGGGTTGTATTATCTCCTTCCAGAACATGCTATAAATGATAGCAAAAATCAGTTATTAATGACACGTCATTCTTCTACTGCAGAGTCTATGATTTGGCTCCATCATAAGCGTCTGGGGCATCCACCATTCAGTCTATTGAAGTCAATGTTTCCTTCTCTGTTTCTAAATCAGTCGGTTGAGACCTTCCATTGCGATGTTTGTGAATTTCCAAAACACCATCGAGTGTCATTTCCTTCTAGAACTATCAAAAGCAGCGAACCTTTTTCTCTTATACATTTTGATGTTTGGGGCCCTTCTAAAGTGCATAGTGTTTCAGGTGCAAGTGGTTTGTTTCTTTTATTGACGATTGTACTCGGGTAACATAGATATTCTTGATGAAAGACAAGTCTGAAGTACCAGAGATATTTATTCGATTTCATCACATGGTTGAAACTCAGTTTGGTAAGTGTATTAAAAGACTAAGATCTGATAATGGTACTGAGTACGTCAACCAACGCCTGTCACAATTCATTTCAGACAGAGGTATGATTCATGAGCTCACATGTGTTGATACCCCTCAACAAAACGGGGTTGCTGAAAAAAGAAATCGTGACCTCCTTGAAGTTGCTAGAGCACTACTTTTCCAGACATCTGTTCCTAATTCTTATTGGGGAGAAGCCGTGTTAGCTGCAGCCTTTTTGATCAACCGCTTACCTTCACGGTTCCTTAACAATACCCGTCCTATTGATTCCATGACTTCCTTCTTTCCTTTTGTTCCCATTTTGCAGAGCCTTCCACCAAGAGTGTTTGGATGTGTTGCCTTTGTCCATGTTCATAAACAACATCGCAGTAAGTTGGATCCTAGGGCTTTTAAGTGTGTCTTCAATGGTTATGCCCCTGATAAAAAAGGGTACAAGTGTTATCATCCACCAAGTCAAATTTTTTTTGTTTCTATAGATGTCACCTTTCAAGAATCTGAGTCTTATTTCCTGGGTTTTCATCTTCATGGGGAGAATAGTTCTTCAGAAGACTCATCCCCTTCCTTCTTTGAGTTTGGATCGTCCTTGTCTACTCCTACACCTCTTCCTAGTGTGTCTGCTCCTGGTGTGTCAGAACCTTCAAATACACCTGAGATACAAAAGATTTTGACACCTGAATTGGTATATCAGAGGAGGAAACAACCCATACTGTCTCAACAACAACCTCAATCGTCTGAACCACTGGTAAGTCTTGAATCTCCTGTTTCTGATTCTAATATTATTGCCTCTCATGATTTGCCTATTTCTTCTGATACCTCTGATGACTTATCCATTGCTTCTGCTTCTGATGACTTACCTATTGCCCTAAGAAAAGGGAAAAGATCTTGAACTCAATACCCTATCTCCCATTTTGTTTCTTCTAGTAATCTTTCTGTGCAGCACAAAAGCTTTGTTTCAGCACTAGATTCTATTTCAATCCCAAAATCAGTACATGAAGCATTGAAAGATGAGAATTGGGCTTAAGCCATGCAATAGGAGATGAATGCGTTGGAGAAAAATAAAACATGGGAGGTTATTGATAGACCTAAAGGAAAGAAAGTAGTAGGGTGCAGATGGGTTTATGCCCTAAAGTATAATTCTGATGGCACTCTTGAGAGATATAAGGCTCGGTTAGTCGCCAAGGGTTACACTCAGACCTATGGCATTATTATGAAGAAACCTTTGCTCCAGTTGCAAAGATGAATACGGTGAGAGTCTTGTTATCCCTTGCTGCCCATTACAATTGGGATATAAATCAATTTGATGTGAAGAATGCTTTCCTTAATGGTGAGTTAGAAGAAGAAGTCTACATGGAAATCCCGCCTGGTTTTGATTCTGTGGACGGAGAAAATAAAGTTTGAAGATTAAGAAAAGCCTTGTATGGATTGAAGCAGTCACCTCGTGCCTGGTTTGGGAGATTTACTAAGGTTATGATGACCTTAGGATACAAACAGAGTCAAGGAGATCACACTCTTTTCTTTAAGCACTCCCAAGATGGGAAGCTCACTGTGCTCCTTGTATATGTTGATGATATTATTATAACAGGTGATGATTTTGTGGAGAGACATATTTTGCAAACACGACTAGCCTCTAAGTTTGAAGTTAAAGACCTTGGGAAACTGAGATATTTCCTAGGGATAGAGGTAGCTCATTCAAACAAAGGAATTTTTATCAGTCAGAGAAAATATGTTCTTGATCTTCTCAAAGAAGCAGGAAAGCTTGGATGTAAACCCTCGAATACTCCTATTGAACAGAATCACAAGTTAGGTTATGAAGAGGAGAGTCCTCCAGTTGATAAAGGACAATATCAACGGCTAGTTGGAAAACTGATGTATCTGGCTCATACTAGACCAGACCTAGCTTATGTTGTTAGTGTTGTCAGTCAGTTTATGCACGATCCAAAGGAGAAACACATGCAGGCAGTGGAGAAAATTCTTCAGTACCTTAAAGCCACTCCTGGTAAAGGACTATTATTCCGGCATGATGGCAATCTCTCTTTAGAAGTTTACACTGATGCTGATTATGCTGGATCTGTGACTGACCGTCGTTCTACCACTGGTTATTGTATGTTTCTTTGTGGTAATTTGGTGGCGTGGAGAAGTAAAAAACAAGATGTAGTTGTCAGATCAAGTGCAGAGGCTGAATTTCGAGCTATGACTCAAGGCATTTGTGAGTTATTGTGGCTGAAAATTGTACTTGATGATCTCAAAATAAAATGTGAGGGACCTATGAAGCTGTTATGCGATAACAAGTCCGCTATTTGTATAGCTCATAATCCAGTTCAACATGATCGGACTAAACATATTGAGGTCGACCGCCATTTCATCAAAGAGAAACTTGATAGCGGGTTGATTACCACTCCATACATTCTCACTGGGCGTCAATTAGTTGATGTATTGACAAAGGGACTTCCTTCAGACAGATTTCAAGAGCTTACTAACAAGCTGGGAATGATAAATATCTATTCCTCAGCTTGAGGGGGAGTGTTGTAAATAACAATATTTATTTATTTATTTGTTGTATTGGGCTTATCCCATTAGGTCATGTAATCTCTTTAAATAGAGAACCCTTTGTACAGTTTACATACAATTCAATAATATATCAGATTACCCTTTTTCAAGTAATTACTCTGTTTAGAAATCAAATGACAAGGCACATAACATTGAGGTTCTTTTAAGATTTTGTTCATTTTCTTGTTTCTGAACCAAATGTCGCTCATTTGTATGATGCAAGTGGTATTGAAAAACTTTTAGTAACGAACGAGGTGGGTGGAACACTGTTTACTTCAAATATCAATCCAACCTTCTCAATGTTGATAAACAATCTCTCCAGTGTCTTAAAACTCAACGAGTTTGAGGAGGACCAATATGTAATGAGATGCCTCACAAGGATTATTGAAGAAGGGCCAAGTAAGATCAACCATGGGGGCAGATTGGTTAAATTCTGGATACCTAATTAAAAGCTGATTATTGAAGATATTAAGCTTAAGTTGATTGTTGTTGCTTCAACCAGACTCATGTTAGTCTCCAATCCTATTAGAACCAACCATTGCACTGGGAGAATCTGTTCTTTGTAGTGGAGGACTTGGTGCACTCTTGGAGCAAACGATTAGGGTTCTATCTCTGCGTGATCAAGCACTGTTATCGGCACATTACAGGTTCTTTTTAGGCTGGAAATTGATAATGGAACTAGTGTGGAAGGGAAATGGGATCCTGGAGGAATTCATTAAGCTTTGGTCATAAGTTGGTCCTTATATTTCACGCAATGGGACCCCGGAGGAAGGATTATTGCTGGTTGACCCTTACCTTGAGGACAAGGTGAAAGTTTTGGGAGGGAGTATTGATACGACTCTAGGTGAAAGAGTCAGTTCCAAGAGAAGATTCTAGACTGTCCAGCTGGCAAGTTTGTTACATTCTATTAGAGTTGTGGGTAACGATTTGTAAGGAGCTTTAAATAGAGAAAGCTATAGAAAATAGGTAGGCAATCCTGGCATTGGGAAAGACCAGCCCTCTCGAAAGGCTTGGACACTTTTGTTTTCTTATTATTTCTTTCGATTTCTATCATCACTATAATGATTTGTTGTTATCAAGATGATATCAACCTTCATCAATATAATACCCTGTTTTTACTCTATCTTCTACTTCTATTACTGGTTGGTACATATCGTAATCCATCAGGTTATGGCATTCCCCCTTATTATATATATATATTCATTTGTAAAATAACAAATCTATTAACAAACAGCTTTAAATATGTACGTACATCTTTTTGGACTCAATAGCCAGCCTTACTTGGGTTTTCAGACCAGCATAGGAGAAGTTGCAATCTTTGTGCTGCTTCATTGGAATCTAGAATAAACATATGAATAAATTTAAATCTCCACTGGAAGCAAAACAACCACCATACAAATGTTAGAAAGGATAGATATTCAACCTAAGGAAACAATCAAGAGTTTGGGGGGAGGGGGAGAGAATATATTATTGTACGACTAACTTACAGAAAAACTGACTGATTGAGCATTACCCTCCCTAGCAAGCTCCTCTATAGCAGGACCACCACTTCTCCTCATATCAAGGCCAAGCCATTTTGCTGTCTTGTCATATGCCTCACCAATAGCATCATCTATTGTAGTTCCAAGTTGTATGTATTGCCCCAGATCATGTGCAAGAATGAGAAGATTGTGCCCCCCTATTAAATACATGGTTGTCATCATCATCACACAAGATAACCTGAGTGTACCAATATCTAAGTTGAATATAGTCAGCAGTGACTGTGTCAAATCACAGGTTTGCAATACGCTGGACTGTTGAGAAACTATAAAATAATAACCATCTCTACATATAAAAATAAGCAAGATATTCAAAACATTTGACTTCAATGTGCAATTATGTGTCCAATTTTAGGAGATTGTTTGGGCAACATGGGAGGAATGCAAATTCCTCAAATTATTGAAGGAAGAATGAGGTTAAAGTCATATTCCTCTATATGCAGCTACATGTCTAGGCTGCAAGCCAAGTTCATGGACTGCAAACTAGTTCACTCTCAGCTCCCACAATCAGAAACTGGTTTATTTCTAGATGCACAGGCTCATCCCTCGGAATTTATCCATCTACTGTCTCTTTTTTTATGCCAACATATCAATGAGGGGGAGAAATTTGGAAGATGGCCCACACGGCATTTGTCCAAGATGCAGTCTCTCTCTTCCCCATCGGCCTTTTTCTTGGGGTTCATAGCTTTCAATGTTGTTCTTGATAGACTTGGAGGAAAGTTTTAGTTCTTGGTGTGTTGTCATTCCAGCAACGCTCATCTCTCAAAAACGTCTCCAACATCCTGAGTTGCCTTTCCATGATGAAACTTGTTGAATAAATCATTATTTATACTATCAAAATGTTTATCAATACTTGAATAGGATGTTATTAAGAAAGTTGTCTATATTGCATTCAAAATCTATAACTTAGATAGGCTATGCTATAGGAATAAGGACTCAAACAATAGATATGTGTTTATAGAACATGCCAACTACAATAATTTTACAAAATCTTTAGTTCTTTTTTTTCCTTCTCTTATGCAGGGGTTGGTGTTATTATCCTTGTCAAGCCATTTCTTTTTGCTTAGAACTCACGATTGTGGCAAAATAGGATTGCTATGTGAACCCCAAATGCCAATTCAAATGGGAATAATTTACATATCAATATATCTAATTGCTCTAGGAAATGGAGCTGCTGACCCTGCTTTAGCAACATTTGGAGCAGATCAATTTGATGAGGAAGAACCTAAAGAACAATCATCTAAAACTTCATTTTACAGCTATTTTTATGTGGCATCAAACTTGGGATCCTTAGTGGCTGAGATAGTATTGGATTACATAGAAACTGCTAGAAATTGGGTAGAGTTTTGGATATATGCTGGCAGTGCTAGTGTTTCCTTTCTTCTTTTGTTGAGTGGAACACTTAGATATAGGCACTTTAAGCCTTTTGGAAATCCTATCTCAAGGTTTGCATAAGTATTAGTGTCCTCTTTGAGGAAAATGAAACTTCAAATACCCACAAATGGAGAAGGACACTCTGATTTTCAAGAAGGAGATGATACCAGTTTTAGGAGAATACACCACACAAATGGCCTCCTCAGGTAAGTCTCTTAAGAGCATATGGAAGTGTTTTGTCATTGTTGTGTATTATTCATGCAATATTTGAGCATTAAACTGCTTAAGAATTATAAAATGGTTTGAATACAGAAGGAGTCAATTCAAAGTCTAAGGTAAGTGATTTGTTGTGCATTATTCGTTGCAATTTTTTGTACACTAAATGGACTAGAATTTACTTGTCAGGTATATAGGTTCAATAATTATTCAGTACTTTAAGCAATGGTTTTCCTATATAAATCAAGGGTTTATTGTTTCTTATGTTGTAGGAGATGAATTTATCCCCCATACACACTTTATGTGTGTGGAGCCCATATTTTTTCTTTCTCTCTCTTCTCCTCACTTGGGCCCATATAGAGATCACACACTTTTATGTGTGTGTATAGGAGATAAATTTATCTCCTACAACACGAGAAACATCAAACCTATAATCAAATTCATGAAGCAACATTTTGTTATTCGTAAATGTGAAAAACCAGATATAAAGTTGATGTAATATGGAAAAGTGAAAGATAAAAAGCCTTTGCGAATTCTTGTTAGCCTTACATAGTCTTGCAAGTTTGTCAAGTGTTTTCTATTTTTTAATCAAAGGAACCAAAATGAATAAGGGACCTCAACATAAAGTTTTCAATATTGTCTCCATAACTTCTTTGTTCATTTTGTTTTGGTAACAAACAGGTTTCTTGATCGAGCTGCTATTGTTTCTATTGAGGAAAAGAACACATTGTTAGGCAAAGGCCATAAGCCTAACCCGTGGCATCTTTGCACTGTAACACAAGTTGAAGAAGTGAAATGTGTTTTGAGATTGTTGCCAGTATGGTTTTGCACCATCTTCTCCTCAGTTATCTTCATACAGATGCTTTCTCTATTCGTTGAGCAGGGTGCTACAATGGACAAAACTTTTTTCAAGTTTAAAATCCCTCCTGCCAGCGTGACTGCATTTGATATCATAAGCACATCTGCATTTATTCTCTTATTTGATATTCTCATTGTTCCATTACATGTGAAACAGTGAAAGTGATGAAAAAAGATCCAAAACCTCCTAGTGAGCCAAGAAGAATTGCAATTGGGCTAGCCATTGCAATAATAGCCTTGACAGTTGCTGGCTTTGTTGAGAGAAAAAGACATAAACTTGCTAGCCACAATGGTGAAAAGACAAGTTCATTGAGTATCTTTTGGCAGATACCACAATATGTGCTTGTAGGAGTAACAGAAGCTTTTGTGTTTGTGGCACAGATGAATTTTTTTGCATCACAGACACCGGATGGATTAAAAAGCTTGGGAATGGGGTTGTCTGTGTCTACATCTTCACTTGGTAGTTATGTTGCCAACATTATTTTGACAGTGGTAATGAAATCTACATCAAATCACGGACGACCTGGATGGGTTTCACCTAATCTAAATGATGGTTACTTAGATAGGTTTTTCTTCTTGTCTGCTTTTTTAACAGCCATTTACTTGATATTATTTATTTTATGTGCCAAAAGGTACAAGGGTATAGCATTGGAGAAAATAGAAGAGGCAATTAAAGAGGAAGTTGTAATTTGACTAGACAGTTTGGTAGCAAAAATTTTGGTAGGCTATAATAACAAAGGTGAGGGAGCTAGGCAAGAAAATAGGGATAGTTGTGTCATGTGTGCCATGGGATTGGGCCCCACACACTTTTGTGTGTGTAGAAGATAAAATTATATCCTACAACATGAGAAATAATTGAGAAATAATGATCCCCTTCACTTTTGAGTTAAAACAACTACCACTAGATCCCTTGCACTTGTATTTCCAATAAATTTTTCACGGTAAAAGAAGAAAGAAAATGACAACTAATGTAAGAAAACTAAAAAATCTCCATTTCCAAAATATGCAGGAATACTTAACAATAAATAACAAGATTTCCTCATTGTACTTGAATAAAATCCCAAATTCAAATTGTATCCAACTTTTAAAGATTTATCTAAAAAAGTGTTTTACCCACTTAAATGTTGAGAACCTTAACAATACTCACTATTTTCCCTAAATTCCTATTCAAATGCTAGTAGATAAAATATATAGTACACAAAAATGGATTACTGATAACATGATAGCTGTTTATACTTCAAACAACTAGTTGCACAAGGAATGTCTAAAATACATGAATATGAATAGCACTCCCTTGCCAGATGTGTTAATAACATTTTATGATAATTTGTTTTACAAGTCATAAAAGTTGCTCGAAGTGACTTGACGGAAAGTATTTAGCATTATAACCAAAACAGTGAAGTATCAAGCAGCAAACTGCTTTAATTCAAATCTCAAAACTGTCCAAAATTACCCTGGCTTAATATTTATTTGTACCATGTGGACCTTATTACCCAAGAAAGCCACAAAATCCAAATTCATTGAAATATGAGTTGAACTAGAAACACCAATTCGATGATCCAAGGAAGAAAATTAAAAATAGATCAAGTGTAAGGAAGAATACTAGCAAGACTAATAAAACAAAAATCCAAAAACAGGAATACGGGAATATTACCTGAAATAAGTAGGGCCATGAATGGAAACTGCAAATCTTTCTCATTTAACCTAAAACAAAAGAAATCTCTGTCTCACAATGAAAAGCATAATTTCCTATGGGATGCTAAAAAAGTGCAGACAAATTCTAGAAGCATAACGAACAACATTCAGAAGCTGAATAGCCATTTCAAATATTGCAAGCATGCCTCTGCATCCATCTTTTGGGCAGAAAATTACATATTATTAGAGAGGCATTTTATCTTTACCTGGCCACTAGAGCATGAGCCTCCATGTGATGCACACTAATAATTGGTAAACTAAAACCCCCAGCAATTCTCCGAGCTTTTTGGACCCCAACTGCATTGTGCAAGACAGAGACTGAGGAATAGGTAATTGATAGGAAGAATTCCTCTATGTCCTGGTTAATTATTACTAAAATATGCCTTCCAATTCACTTGAAGTCAGAAACAAACATTCGTGCCTATAGTTTGGACGATCAAATTGAAAACAAACTTGCTAGCAATTTCCATGCTACTGGTACTTCTGCATTGTGCTTTTACGTACTATATAATGGTTCTATAGCAAAAGAAGCAAACTTGGATAATCGCAAAGGTATAACTTAATTTTATTGATATTTCAACTACAAAAGTTTAATTAAATAATACCACCAGGCTGCTTATGTATTAATATGTCTTCACAATGAATCTCCTGACTTCAACAGACATTATCTTGCTTAATTCTTGGAAGTTATGGAACATATAATGAAATGTATTGAAATTAAATGATATCATGCACTGGAAATAGTGATAGTGATAAAAACATCACTGGGAATTATGGGAGTTGATGTTTCATTGGAAAGATTAGAGTCATAGAAAATATTTTTTATTATTGTTCAAGTAAATTTAAACTGCATTTATTCTGCCATGTATATAAATATCAAGGATGCAGAGTGCTCTCACTCAAGCAATTCACAGAAATTCTGTCTAATTTATATGTCTATTCTTAAAGTCTCTTAAGTTCATGAATTACCACGTAGGCAGAGACTTAAACCAGGACCAATAGTAACAGCAACTGCAGTGAGATCCTTCTCAGTTATAGAAGCTTTATCTAGGGCTTCTTGCACAACCTATAATGAATGAGCAAAATGGTTGTGCGTTATGCCCATGTCAATAATCCAATAAAAGGGAGAGAGAGAGAGAGAGAGAAGTCATACTAGAAATCTGTTTGAGAACCTGGTGGCACTCTCCAAACATCATCCCTGGGGCTCCAAAAGTAACTTAAAAGTTACTTCCTTTCCACCAGGGCTATGTTTGAAGGAATTCCATCACCACCCTAAGCATTAGGAAGATGTATAGCATTTTAAGTGCTTTATATGCAATAATTATGAATAGTTGAATAAGATAAATAAATGAAGGGAATATTTTTCTTATGTTGTAGGAAAAAAACTACCTCATATTGTAGAAATAAAAGTATAAGTGGGACCCACAAATAAGAGGAGAGAGAAAAAAGAGTGGTGGGACCCAATCCCTTTTTGAGTGTATAGGAGAGTTGTTTATCTCATGTAAAATGAGATAAACATAACCCATAAATGAAACTTGCAAACAGGTGACTAGGCTAATGTGCCCAATCCCCTTGTAAAAAGCTTCCAACAATTACTATGTGACAAAAGCACACTCAGGATATAGCGTGTCTGCCCTGACCTATATAGGACGTGTTCGAGCAGGGATATTTTCATAACAGGAAAGGAATGCTGTACCTGGTCTATCACTTGCGAGTGAGCTTCTTCTGCCATTTTGGGAGCAACACCTCCATATTTTGCAAGCAGATTGCCCTTAAATTGGAGAAGTTACGTAGTTAGCGAGAAAGAGAGGTATGCTAGGTAGCTTAATGTTGACATAAATATAGAACTAAGTGGCTAATAGGAATAAACCAAACATTTTTGTTGGATAAAGGACAAGAAGCTACACATGGGTTCTGTTCTACCCATTACTTGTAGTAGTAATTGTTACCACTGACTAACAAGTAACAATATTCAAACTAAAGAAATCTAATCTAATTTTTTGGTTTATTTAGATTTTCGTTCTTATAGAACATAAAAAGTAGTATTCTTTCTCCATGAGCAGATGCTGAATGGTAAAAAATTACAACCATTCAGAAGTAGTAAATCAATTTAACCAAAATTAGTTCTTTATGCTAGTTCGGGCAACAATGAAAATTACCTTGGCAATATGCTTATTTGGATCACACTCCGTCATATTATCATATCTCATTATGCTTCATTAGAATCGTTTTATTCAGTGCAGAATGCATCCACCTAAGACTATCCTTCTTATGCTTTTGTTCTGGCCTGGAATATGCATAGCATTAGCATATTCAAAGAACACAGTCACACCCACCTATCTGATATCTTAGCTGACGCAGCATGAATATAATGCAAGCATCATCAACTTTTCTAATACCAAATTTTTGCTGCAATCTCAACGCAAAGAAAACTAATCTCTACCAATGCCAGTTTGTTTCGGCTATTTTCAATCAATGTCAACAACATCAACAATACCTTTATCCCAAATTAGTTGGGGTCGGTAGATGAACCCAAATGAAAAGAACCAAAAGATTGAGGAAAAAAGAAGATAAAAATAAAATTTAAAATATATATATATACATATATAACATTATCCATAACAATTAAAAGGAAAAAAAATTAAAATAAAATGAAAATTAAGATATATAAGAGGACAAGAAAGAATAAGAAAGTAAAAATAAGAAAGTAAAAATAAAGAAATAAAGGAAAAAAGGAAGGTAAAGAAAGAAACAAGATCTACCACTGGTTATTGCATGTTTCTCTGTGGTAACTTAGTGACATGGAGAAGTAAGAAACAAGATGTGGTTGCCAGATCAAGTGCAGAAGCTGAATTTCGAGCTATGGCTCAAGGCATTTGTGAGTTACTGTAACTGAAAATTGTACTTGATGATCTCAAAATAAAATGTGAGAGACCTATGAAGCTGCTATGTGACAATAAGTCCACTATTTGTATAGCTCATAATCCGGTTCAACATGATCGGACTAAACATATTGAGGTTCGATCTTCACCGCCCCCCACTTTAAAGTGGAAGCACAAAAAGGTAAACCAAAGATTGGGCCTGTTGCATAATCCACGCTTCAAGCCAAGAGGACTCTTGCGTGAGGGGGCGTGTTGAGATATATAGTCCCACATTGGTTGAAGAGCAACTAATGTGGAGTTTATAAGGCCTTGGGCACTCCCACCCTTTGAGCTAGCTTTTGGGGTGGTGACCTCAAGGTTCTTAACAGAAAGAGAGGAAGATAAAGAGGGAAAAGACTAAAAATTGACCATCCGGAGCATAGGAAGAAAAACGAGTCTAACCCTCCACCACTATGCTAATAGATTTTCTTCAATCCGTCCTAAGACACACCGTCCGTCAATCTATATCTCATTCCATTAAATCTAGTTTTATTACCTTCCTAATATTGGGCTATTTTCAATAAATAAATAAATAATCTATTTTTTATTCAAAAATAGATCTAAATTGTTTTTAAATATTTGGATTAGCATATTAACTACTCCATTGTGACTAAAAATTTCGAATCCAGAAAATAATCTCTTTACAAATATACAATGATAAAGTTGCATACAAGGATTGCTCTCGTCCCTATCCGGCTATCCCTGCTAGTCGGGGTTTAATAGAGAGTGGTTTATTTGGATTGACATCTTAAAAGAAAGGGGGGAAAAGCACACAAAAAATATGGTTTTTTTTTTTAAAAAAAAAGCAGAAGAATAGCTTATATCATAAAAGGACCAATCATAACTTAAACTAATCTCAATATTTCTCACTCCCAAAGTAAATAAATAAATAAATAAAGAGGATAAAAGTATGCATCATTTTCACTAAAATTCACATAATTTGCACTTGGCTATAAGCAACAGATCGAATTCATCACATATAACACCGTACCTGAGAAGACACTACTTGACTCAGAATTTCACCGTTGCTTCTCACCTAAACCACACCAACCAATAAACAACACACTTAAATCATAACAAAAAATAATAATAATAATAATAAATAAAACGCGAAAGCGATCCCCCGAATACTTACGACAGCGGCGGCGGTGTCGTCGCAGCTGGTTTCGATGCCCAGAACGACTAAGTCACCGTCGCGTTTCGGTGTTCGGTTGGAAGAAGAGCATGCGATGGAGGAGAAAGTGCGGGAAGATACGGTGGCGAATGGCCAATTGGGTGGAAGTTGGTTTCTGCGGAAATTGGTGAGTGCTGTGAAAAGCGAAGGTTTTGGGAAGAAGTTTAGGCGGGAAAACGTAGATGGAACCGCCATTGCAGACAGAGAGAGAGAGAGAGAGTCACTTCAGAAGCAGACGAAGTTCTACCAAGATTGAAACCATGGAAATATAGACCAACCACCTTGCATATTATTTTTTTTATTTTTAATTAGGGAATCATTTTATTCTTAATTTTATTTTTTTATTATTAATTTTATTATTCTTGGAGTTATTCTTGATTTGTGTATAAACATGCCACACGTAGATCAATTAAAAATGAGTTGTTTCACAAAAAAATATAGAGAAAGTTTTCCAGTAATTGATTAATAGATAATATTAAAAAAAATGAACTTAAATATTGATCGGGATAAAATATAGGTCCAATGGAGGTCCAACGACATACAAAAAAGCCCAACCCACCAAGGATCCAGAGCAAGCGCGACAGACAACTATCGCGCGTAAGCCGCAATGCCCTCATCGCGACAGACAAGCCGCAATAACCATATCGCGGATGAAACCCCCTCAAGTAAGCAAACTTAACGTCCAAGGCAATCTCACCGCGCCTTTATGTCAATAAGCAACGGATAGCTCCAGCTTACCGCGACTCTACAACTAGACACTAACAAAGATAAGGCAACTCAGATCCTAGTACTAACCTGCAACCCAAACTTGGTCAATTAGAAGCCAAGCCGGCATCATAACTACTATATAAACAAAAGGGTTCAACACCCAGGTACGATCATCTTTTACATTTAACAACATACATCATTTGCCTCTGATACTGATTTAAGCATCGGAGTGTCTTCGCAGGTACTCCAGTCAGACTTAACGCGCTACCGCAAAGGGCAGATACACAGTTTGATCCCATCCTGACTGAAGGCCCAAGACCAAGCACTAAAACCCATATCTCAACCGTGTGTGATCAGGCTTGATATAGTTTGGCCAACCCACTCCATATATCATTATTTTTTTTTTAGTGATGTGGTTAAATGACTTTTAAATTAATTAGGCTAAAGTTCAAATATCCACGTAGTTTTTTCCAAAATTACTTGAATGATTTTTTTATAAGTTAGCTGTTATATGACTTTTTTCGGTTCAAGTCTACTTAAATATCATTAAAAATTACATGAATGATCCATTTTGCACAAACACGTTAAAATTTTGTTATACATGAAGAAAGATAGAAGAAGAGCGAAAGATGGGATACTGGAAATTCGATCAAGAAATTTGATTTTATAAATAATCATAATATTTATAAAAAAAACTTTCATTAATAGATCATATAAATAAGAATAAGGTTCGTGAGTAACTTATTTACAAAATAAAAAAGTTTTAATATTTCTTATATGTGAAAAGTATTTCTCGAATGAACTCAAAACGATGTCGTTTTGAGATTATAAGATTAAAAAAATATATTTATAAAGACTAATATAACTCTGCAATATATTAGAATTACAAAAATGCCTTGATTTCTGTCCAGAATAATGTCATTTTGGGCTGATCGGAGATAATTTATCTCTATTGACTGGAGAAATCATTTACCGTTCTTATATTATAGGAAATAAATGTATCTCCTAGATGCATATAAAAAATGTGTATGCTCATATATGCCAATGTGAGAAAAAAGAGAAAATAAAAAAATATGAACCTTATATATTTTTATATGTATTATATTCTACAATATGAAAAATATTAAACTCAAGCATATATTGTTAAACTTTTTTTTAAGATGAAAGTAGTAATGTGAGATTACTAAATAAAATAAAAACAAGAACGGGAGGCATAGTAGTTAAAATTCTGGCTAATTGTTTACCAAACAAAAAATTCTGGCTAACTTTAGATTGTGTCCTCTAAGCTGTCCTATTTGTAATTTTTATGGGGAATCCATTATTCATATGGCACGTGATTGTCCCAAGATTAAGAAAGTTTGGTATGATCTTTTGAGGTCAAATTTGATAAATGATTTCTTTGATACTGACTTAGATTCTTGGTTTTCCTTGAATATACAAAATGTATCTATTTTGTGCTTTGATGCCCTTGGTCGTTGGTTTTTTTTGTTACTATTTGATTAGCTTGACAGTGGATAAACAATCAGGTGCATGGTGTGAAAAATAACGGGAAAGCATACAAGGTGAAGTACGTAGAGAGTTTGGTTCGTGAATATACACAAGCCTGGATAATTTCTAAGGGGACAAAGCTAACCAAGAATTACATTTCTGTTCCTATTAGATGGTTACCCCCGGACAGAGGTTGGGTGAAATTAAACACGGATGGTGCAGCCCGGAGAGATGGTAGGGGTGCTGCTTATGGAGGAATTATAAGAGATGAAAATGGTTATTGAAAAGAAGGGTTTGCTTACTATATTGGCCATTGTTCAGCTTTTGTTGCAGAATTATGGGGCTTCTCAAGGGTCTTGAATTTGCTTGGGCTAGAGGTTGGAGACCATCCTAGAAAGTGATTCAAGCTCAGTTATCACCTTGCTCTCCAGCAGTGGAAGAGCAGCTCGAGAGTCTCGATTAATGAGTCGGATTCGAGCATGGTTACAAGAGAATTGGGAAGTTCACCTGGTTCATGTCTTTAGAGAAGGAAATAGTTGTGCAGATTGGCTTTTTAAATATCCTTTAGACTATACTGTTGAAAATAATTTTTGTGTTTTTTCAAACCCTCCCCCTGGTATTTGGTCTTTGTATTGGGCTGATTTGTCTTTATCTTGTAATTTCATAACGATTTTATTGAATTGATCTCTTTGGGGTGTTGTTGTTAACCCCCTTAGATTATAAAAAAAATTAAATTTTACCTAAAACAGAAAGGATGATAAAAAATTGTAAAACATAAAATGTTAATGTAAAAAAAATTGTAAAAACATAAAAGCGTTTGAAATTTTGATAAAATTATTTTAATTAAAAAAGGAAAAAGTGTTTGTCATTTTAAATGACAGAAAGTTAAGTCGCTTTAAGAGAAATACAGACACAAACAATTTGAATTTTAAATTAAAAAAATCACCCACTTTCTCTCTCCCATGATTTCTGTTTTTATATGTGTCTATCTCTCTCCTAAAATGACATAACTTATGTTATTTAAAATGACAAATACCTGTTATCAAAAAAAAAAAAAATGACAAATACCAAACCCTTAAAAAAAATCGTAAAATTATAAAAGCACATATTTAACTCCATGACCGGAGTTACATGCTACTGATGGTGGGTTGTATACTGTGTTTAAGAACAAGGGAGTAAGGCATTGTTACATTGGAAAATTTGTTAGGGGGCGTTTGGTACGCAGAATTTCGAAGAATTCTCGGGAAACTGAATTTTTCTAAATTTTAAATTTTCAGATATTATCGTAAACTGAATGCAAAAATCATATTTTTGAAAATCGAGATTCCCGGACAAATAAAAATTTCTCCTATACCGAACGCCCCCTTCACATATAACATAAAGTCGCCACTAATGAGAGGACACACATCTTAGAGTAACTTACTCACGTTAAAGATCAAGTACCACCGATTCATCACACACACACACAAAACAACCCTCCAAACACAGAATTAACATATCACTACATCATCTTTCTCTTTCTTTGTTTTTTTTTTTCCTCCGAATAATCACCGTCGTGGCCGAGTGCCGGATCTGCCGGAGCTGCCGGAGCTAATATAGACCATCTCATAAATAAACCCAGCAGAGGCAGCACCAACGACGGGCCCAACCCAATAGACCCAATGACCGGCCCATTTCCAACTCAACAGAGCAGGCCCAAACGACAGAGCCGGGTTCATGGATGCCCCATCAAAAACCCCACCCACCATAACATTCGCTCCAACAATGAACCCGATTACGATCGGTGCAATAATTCTCAACTTAGTCTTCTTCTTTTTCGTTCCCTTAGTATCCTTCTTATCCGGCTGCAACTGCGTATCATCACTGGTGGCGTACACCGTGTACGCCAACGTGAACGTCATCACCATCTCTAAGACCACGGCGTTCTTCACTTTCACTCCTTCGGAAAATCCAAACACCGGCAAACTCTGCGATGCACCATAACAAAACTCGCTCATCGTCATGTAACAAATTAACAGCAATAACCGAACAGTGTAACAAAATGAAACTCATTTATAACAAACTAACAGTTATAACTGGATAGTGTAGCAAAACGAACCTCATTAACAAAATAACAGTTATAACCAAATAGTGTAATAAAACGAAATTCAGTAACAAATTAACAGTTATAATTGAACAGTGTAAAAAATTTAGTAGCGGATCCTCGTGTGCTAATTAACATGACCATGTTATGTGGTGCAATCATAACCATACATGGGTGAGTTAATTGTGATAAGAGAAAAGAGAAAAAAAAATATAAGGATAGAAAGTTACACAATCATCACCGTTGATTTAATTATTAATGGTTAAAATCCTTTCACATGACATGATCATGTTAAATTACACATGAGAGAATCCATTTCCAAAAAAATGTAGGGGCGTAAATAAGTCAACTCAAGTGGCTTGTGGGCTAACCGCCTAACTTGCCTTTCACCGAAATTGGTTTAGCCTATTTTAAAAATAATATAGGATTAAACTAAAGAAAAATATTTATCATTTTAAAGGAAAGTCGTTTTAATTAAAATTATTATTATTTATTTAATATTTAAATTAAAAATTTCTCACTTTCTCCCACGCAACAATTTTATTTAAAATGACACGATTTTTTATTATTTAAAAGGACAAACACTAATTTTTTATGAGACATTTGATAGAGGAAAAAAAAATGTTAGAAAATCATGTTTAGCAAGAATATGCTAGGAAAATGAATTTTTCGATAATGTGACAAAAATGTTGTTTGGTAACAAAAATATTATTAGAAATATTGACTCAAGTTTACTGATTTAATATTTGATTTATTGTTAAATATTATTAAGAATATCAAATTTTTACAACATTCGGGATTCCAAGAATACCACTCTCCTGGTGGTATTCTTGGATGTCATTTTATTATACAATTTGTTCATAAATCAGAATCTTTAAAAAATCAGATTCTCGAAAAAAAAATAAAAAACCTTCTCGCAAACCTGGATAAATAAAATTTCCAAACCTGTGATGTAGCTTCAACTATTATATTATTTTGAATTTCTAATAACTTAAATATAAAAAATAATTATTATTATCACCTATATTTTAGGTAATGCAATATTGTCATTTTTTAAGGTTTGGTAGGCTTTAAAGATAAATCACATCAAACTTGTAATTTTATTAAGTCAAATCACATTTGAAATATTTTATATACGGTTAACCATTTAGATTAAAGTTTCACTTGACCATTTAGATATGTAATTCTATCAAAAATTCTCAAACAAGTTGGGACATCTTCCATTACCCTAAAATTGAATATTGTATTACCGAGTGTGTATTACCGGGTGTGCTGTGTTTACCCCACTTAAACTTTTAACTTAAAATAATAATAATAATAATAACTTGACCCTGTCGATTTACATCCCCAGTCAATACGAAAATAGTACCTGTCCGGTGGTGGCGAGCATGAGGACTGCGCAGGCGACGATGGAGGCCAGCAGCTGGGCGAACCAGTAGAGCACGCAGCGCTGGATTGTGATGTTGCCGCCGATGAAGGCGCCAAGGCTGACGGCGGGGTTGACGTGCCCGGAGGAGTAGCCGGTGGAGATGGAGACGGAGACGATGAAGGCTAACGCGTGGGCGATGGCGGTGGAGATGAGGCCATCATCGGTGGCTTTGTCGCCGTTGAGCTTGTTGACGGCCATGCTGGAACCGGAGCCGACGAAGACGAAGATGAATGTTGACATGAACTCGGCCACACCTGCCATCAGGGATCTCCGGTGATCGCGATTGAAACGGCTGACGGGTCCGGCGACTTTGCTCCAGAGACTTCGAACGGCTTCGAAGAAGGTTCTCAAGTTGCGGCGAACGGGCTCGGGGAACGAGTTCCAGAGACGGCGAACATTCTCAACAATGATGCTCCGGAGACGGCGAAAGCAGTCGACGACGAAGTTCCTGAGACGGCGAAAGGGTTCGACGACGACGAAGTTCCAGAAACGGGTAAAGGGTTCGACGATGACGGAGTTCCAGAGACGGCGAAAGCGGTCGACGACGAAGTTCCAGAGAAGGAGAACATGCTCGACGATGACGAAGTTCCAGAATCTGTAAACGGCTGCGACGATGTTGTCCCAGGTTGATCTTGGCCGGGGTGTGATTAGGGGCTGAGACAAATCATGATTAATTGCCATGCCAAGATTTGGCACGTGATTAGTATAAATGGCTAAATCTGAATCCACCAAGGTTTGATTCAGTTCATGTTGACCTGATTATTAGAGAGTGACGACCCTTGAATGAAACTGGCTATAACCAGTTCCGATATGGTAATAACTAATAACATGTCAAAATTGATTTGGGTTGTCGTTTTCTATGTTACTCAAATAAAATAAAATAAAATAAAGAACCCTGTTGCATGACAGCCTGTGATAGATTATTGTTTTTTGATAGACTTCATTTTCTAAATTGACTTTTCGAAACTTTTGTTTGGGATTCGTGTGCAGATTCCTATGAAGTCTAAACAAATATATATAATTTTTTTGTCAGTGTCAAGGGGTTGCTCTCTCTCACACACACACACACAACAATTGTCACGTGAAGAGTACTTTTTTTTTTTTTGGTACATTGTCAGGTGGTATTTTTATTCGACCTTCTCCGAGCACTATGTCCTCGGGGTACGGCCCGTTTGGGCTAGCTCCTCATTGTAACGGTGAGTGCACTAAGCTTCGCAACCGGAGAAAGGACGAGACTAATCCCCCAACCGAAGATTTTTTGGCTTATCCTCTGGCCCCCAAAGATTTTCCAAGAAACTGCTTGAGACAGAGTTTGATTCCTGCACCAAGCAATCCCTTGGGAGCTCAGCTGCCAACTGAGCTACCTTTGGGGGTTTGAAGAGTACTTTCACGATACTCTTATGTGGGTGTAATTTGCTATGACTCATAGTAAATTATGTTCGTCAATGATTTTATGACATGTGTCATACTTTTACACTAATGTGTCATAATTTATTATCATTGATAGTGAATTTGGTATGTAATATGGTAACATGTTATGAAGTGATAACGAATTATGCGATATGATAGTTTGGTAAAAAATACTATTGGCATAATATTTGGATAAAAAATTTAAGAAAAAGTGATACTTTGATCTTTGATCACAGTTCCGAACAATGAAATGGTCTAGATAAACCTGCTGAGCAATTGGATCACAATATCTACAAAAATAATGAAGTCTACTTTTTATTTATTTTTTAATTGATGTATGTATGAAGGATCTTTTAAGCTGAAAATTCGCATAAAAGTTTCGTCTTCTTCTTCTTCTGTTTTTTTATTTTTTAAATTGAGATCTTGCAAGTTTTAGGTTTTATTCTAAAAACGGTATCCAAAAGAATTTGCTTATACAGCTGGTATTTTTTCTGCGGATTTCCGAGTAAATTTTTAGAACTTCCGTAACATTTTTTTTATTAAGAACAAAAATAAGTAAATTAAAAATAAAGATGTGAATTGGAGTAAAAACTATTAAGTTTAGAAAATGTAACACTTAATCGTTTCAGATTTAGTTATTACAAATAGGTTAGAACTGAGTTAATGGAATGGAACTACTATTTTATCCTTAACTATTACTCTAACATGCCTCCTAGCTGAAAGGTGAATGATATATTAGGTCTAATCTACTATGCTAACTTTTTTTCATAAATATTTAATTTTTTCTTAATAGAATTGTAATAGTGAGAATCGAACTCATGATCACTTAGTTATGTATGCTTTAACATCATATAAATATTAATTCAACTCAAAAGTTTAAATTATTAAATGAATGTTTATTAATGATTTTACATTATATTTATCTAACATGTCTCTTCAGATAAGAGTCTATTAGACTTCAAGAATGAACAATGCATTAGACTCTGACTACTTATACTAATAAATTTCACAATATTTAATCATTTATTTTTAATAGTATAGCGGCGGTGGGAATGTGACCAATTGGTCACATAGATTCTGAAATTATGTAAAGAATTATTTCGTCCAAAAATTTAAGCTAATAAATAAGGTCTTGAATGGTTTTATATTATATCCTTCCATTAATTTTACAAGTTATTTTTCCAGGCTTATGAGCATTCGTAGCATGATGGTGTGTGTTAGTGTGTTTTTCTTTATTTGCATGAAGTACAAACTAATTTGGAATATAAATTATGCACATATGTTATGCCAACTTGCCTACAGCAACTAGTTGGTGATGGCTGGATTCTTACCTAATTAAAATAAATCATCGTTGAAATATTTTAAAC
This sequence comes from Gastrolobium bilobum, assembly GCF_033153095.1. Classification (NCBI taxonomy): domain Eukaryota; kingdom Viridiplantae; phylum Streptophyta; class Magnoliopsida; order Fabales; family Fabaceae; genus Gastrolobium; species Gastrolobium bilobum. The sequence goes on from NW_026896543.1 coordinate 51,784, forward strand.
ATCATTGCGGAACTTGTCTTCTTTATGATATTGATCTTTCAGCAGAGAGGGCAAGACTTGAATTCTATTTTGCAATAAAATTATTTGACGAATATAGATCTAATAAGTTTCCTGATTTAATGTATTATATTATCATTTACCACCTATGTTTTTTTTTTTTTTTATCACTTGTTTCCCTTACGATTTTTTTCATCTAAGTTCAAATTTAACATCCTTAAAAACTTAGTTAATTTGTCCATTTTGCCTCCATAAAAATTACTTTGAAGTTGCCTTGCATATATTTTCGGTTAGGAATACTCAAGAGGGGAATGGTTTGAGTATCATAATTTTTTCGCAAAATCACCCTTGTTTATAATTAACATTTTATACAAACTTTGACATATGAGAAATTTATTAATACATTCCAACAATCCATAATACACAATCTATCACAACTAGGGGTGTAAAAGGGCTAAGCCGGCCTATAGGGGCCTACGGCCTAGCCTATATTATGTTAGACTTTGCCTATTATAAATAGTAAAATAGAACATGCCTAGGCTTTTAAAAAAACCTATTTAGAAAATAGGTCATAGGCTTTTTTTGTACATGACGGGCCTATAAGCCTACAGGTCGGCCTATATCATATTATTTATTTAAAATATAATAATAAAAATTATTATTTTAAAATAATAAAATTATATTATTTTAGTTATTCTTTTAATTGTTGAATATTTAATGGACTTAAACAAGCTAATAGGCCTAGGTCAAGGCTTTTATTTTTTAAATATATGTCAGGCCAGACTTGTAATTTGGGGCCTACACAGGCTAATAGGCCAGGTCATACCCAATATTTTTTACATAGGTCTAGCCTATTTAAGTCAAAGCCTAGCCTAGCCCAGCCCATTTACACCCCTAATCACAACGATATAATCTATACTAGCACACATTAGATACTAAAGAAGCAATTTAAGTACTAGAAATAAAATATGAGGGTTGAGAAAAATACAAACTCACTTTATCCTGATTCGGTGAGCATTACTTGAGACCTTCGTCCAAACTGCAAACCAATCAACAATTTTTCATTGTTAGTCAAGATTCTCGGGTGCTTGCAAACCTTTACAATATTCAAGCTTCTGGGTACTTGGAAACCTTACAATCACTAAGTTTTCGGGTACATGGCACTCTACAACTTCCTCTAAATTTATGGGCATTTGGTAACCTTCACAATCTTTGGGTCCCTCTAGCCCCAATCACTCAATTTTAGTATAAGAAAGGTATATGAATAGATTTACGCCCTCAAAGTGTGGATAATATAACTTGAAGCTCTATAGGTATATGATTTTTCAAGAATTGAGCTCTGATTAAATTATTGAAAGATATGTAAAAGATAATACAAATACTATCACAGTATTTTTAAGATGTAACAATGTTAATCAAAACATTTTAAAGTCGTTGGAAACTAGTCAGTTATAGCCGTTATTTTGTCTTTGGTGCAGGGGAAATCGATTCCCAACCTTCTTGGTATAAGGGAATCTACTCCCACCAGGAAAGAATTTATTCCCAATTGGTGGGAATCGATTCCCAACCTTACTCAAGGTCAGAAACTTTGGCTAAATTATTTTCCATCCAAACATGTTCCTGACACGTAAAAACATAATAATGACTCTTGGAAAGATGTTTTATAAGATTAAAACATGTTAAAACATCTTTCTTCCATGTTCGAGAGTTATTTCCAAAACTTTCATGCAATTTAAATATATAACTTTGAAAACAATGAAATCATACAATGCAATTTACCATATATCCTTACAAATTATAATCATATTATAATCCTAAATGTGTATTCTAAAAGAGAATTGGACTTGGCTTGTTGCATCAAATCTTGGATCTTAATTCTTCACTTGATTTAGATTCTTTGACTTATTGGATTTGGATCTTAATTCTTATTGGATTGCTTCTTGCATTAATTCTTTGTTAGTTCAATTCAACACGAACTTAATACTCTTGGTCTTGTTCCTGGTCTTGGTTTAAGGTTTTTTGCTCTTGGTCTGTTGCTCGTGATTCTTCATTTCTTTTCAAAGCACTTCCATGTAGTTGTCACTCTTATTCTTCTTCTCGCGTGGCTCCATCATATATCTTTAATCTTTACACATAGTTGATTTTTTTTTTGTTTTGATCTATTCTTTTCTCTTTTTTTAGTGCTAGTTATCATCAAAACATACCTTGTATTTAGATCTTCTTCTTCCTTCTTGTTTGGCTTGGAAGGATTATGATTCACCAAATGATCATATTTGTTAAATTAGCTCATTCAAAATTCAAAAAATAACAATATGATAAAAAAAACATATAGGATTATACTCTTTAAAAGGTCTTTTATGCATACAAGAATATACAATCACTACAGCAAAAACTAATTTCAATGGCAGTTCCCTGGAGTCGGTTACACGAAAAGCCACTGATCTTAAAATTTTATTTCTCAAAAACAATCACGTAATAAAAAATAATAGTAATATTAAAAATAATGCACTTCACATTGAAACCCTAAACCCTTCACAATGCAGAAGGCTAACTTTGCAGCTTTTAACACACATTGCAAACAGATCTGAAAGGCCATTCAAATACAGCGACTATTGTCTTCGTCTCCATCATCTCACATTTCCAGATCTGAAGAAAATTATTTTATACTCTCAATCACACAGATCTGAAAGGTATGGATTAGAGACTTTCTCCATCGTGAAGAATGAGGGTGTCTCTTTATCTCTATCTCTTTCTTTTTAGTTGTTTTTGGTAGAAAAAATGCTTGTAGAAATGTCTTATTCATTTGTTAATTTTCACACAATACCACCAGTAACCACAACACCACCGAACCTATCCCCCTCTTTGCTTTAATATTGTTCTCTTGAGTTTCAACTCAGATTCAGCCCTTCGCTGTGCAGTGAGAGGTATTTTCTATTGCAATAAGTATCTAGTCTTACATTTTATTTGGTTATGGTGTTTAATTTTTTTTTAATAACTCTGTAATTCATTCATCTTGATTCATGTTCTTTGTGATCTAAAGAAAATTTTATATTCATTAAAAATTAGTGAGACTAATCCTATGAGGAATTCCACATTACTATTTTTTTATCGTTTTGATTTTACCGTGTGACAATTATTACACAATCCCATGAATTGTGGAAACAGATCTGATGAGTATTGCTTTTCTTCAAATCCCTAAATTAAAGTATTGCTTTTCATTAAAAATAATAATAATTTTTTAGGTACTTTTTAAATTGGATTGCACGGATAAGTATCACATGTTCAATGTATGTCTTGAACTGAATGATTTTTGTTCTCTTTTGTGTTTAGTACAATCCTGTTCGATGGTATTGTTTGTTCTTAATAACTAAATTGGGTTGTGATTCTTTTTCCTCTTTAATAATCTCCATTTCCCTTTTTTTTCAAGTTTGTTATCTTTCTCTGGACCCTGCTATACTTTATTCTTCATAATCCACACTTCTGGACATAATGAAGGAGTGTTGTTGAAGAGTGGACATCGTAAGACACCAATCTTCTTGAAATGATTCAATCTACTAAGGTTTTTCCATATAATCCTCTTTTCCCTTTTCTTCTTCTCTTATTCATGATACTTGATAAACCTTTAGTTTATCTTGTTTTATAGACTAAAATAATATAAATTATCAAGTTGAACAAGTCAAAAACTAGGGTTTTAATATGATAATCATGAACATTATCTGAAATTTAATTAAATGAATTATCTTTGTTATTTTGAAGGGATTTTAAGATAAAAGGAGGCAAATTTGAAGATTGGAATCACAACTAGAAGAGATGATAGATCAAGATCAAAACAAGAAGATTTGAAGATCCTATCAAGTTGTTGAGAGATGAGGCTTAAGCCCCAATCTTGAAGCTTGAGCCTCCAAAACAAGCATATAGCCTCTGCCTATGGGAGCTTAAGCCCCCATTTCGAAGCTTAAGCTCCCTAAAATCGCAAAAAGCTTCGGCCCTTGGGCGCTTAAGCCTTCAACTCAGGGCTTAAGCGCGCTACAAGAAGAAAATTCCAGCTCGAGGAGCGCGCTTAAGCACGCAACGCGAACTCTGCAATCACCGTTCTAGGGGGCTTAAGCGCGAATAACCAAGCTTAAGCGCCCCAGAAACCCAACTTAGGCCCATACGAGGTATTCAACTAGGATACGAACTCTTGGCCAATAAATAACACATTTGGGGGTCAGAATACAGAACTTTGGATATTGCAAAACAACTCTTGGTGCTTGGAGGCAGAAGGAACGCAGAGAAACACTCGGTTCATGTTCGTGAGCGGCGGAGACGGATCAACATCAAGTCTGCACTGGGGATATTGAAGATTCACCAATCACCTATGGAGTTTGGGGGAGCTTTTATATTGTCTTTCATTCTTGATATTGTTATGTCTGGCTAGTTCTTTAAGTAGTTAGGGTTAGATGGAATTTAATCAATCTATTATGCTTTGAACAATTCCTATGTTAATTTTCCTTTATATCATGAATGAAATTATCTGTTTTTAATGCTTTATATAGGCTTGAATCTCATATAATGATCATAGGTAAATGCATGACAATAAGAATGTTGGTGTGTGATCCTTATCTCATAATTTTATCGTACGCTTTATGATTCTAGAGATAGACATAGAGTTTGCGTAATCTTTAAGATTCTTGAACTTAATGCTTGTATTCTTGGGGAATAACCGGGGAATTAGGGTTCTTTCAAGATTGTAAAGGTTTTAGGGTAACAAGGGATTGAGCCCTAATTACATGCAAAAGAATTGATTAGATTGATACTAAGGACGATTAACGTAAGGAAGGAATTCAAACGTAATAAAGAGATTGAAGGAAATCGAAACCCTAGCTACGTTTTTATTTTATCAGTTTATTCAAATCTTTACTTTCTTGCTTTTAAATCTTGCAATCAATTAGTTTTAATATTTTAATTTTTCAACTCAAATTCTATTTCCAAATACAACTTTGATTGTCCAACTAAGTTTGCGATAGTGAATTAGTGCTTGAGTATAATCCTCGTGGGAACGATCTCTTATTCAATCATTATATTACTTGTACGATCGGTGCACTTGCCGTGAGTAGCAACAATACTTAACATCATTTTGACATCGATAGAAGTATAACTTTTTTATTTGATGGAGAAAGATTTTCAATAAACATGTGTTTACACGTGCCGTTTGTAAGAACCCGCACCGTTAATTAAGGAAGTTAATTAATTAATTATGTGAAATTAGGAAATAATTCCATAATTGACCCTAATAATTATTATTGAGGCTTAAATAAATATAGTAAGTGAGTAATAATGTTGAAAGTCGCTTTTCTGATGAAAAGTGCAGATACCGATTCTGCTAGTCGGTATAAATGCGTACCAATAAAGTATCCCGAAAAATTATAATAAGTGCATGAATATTCCTAGAATTATATGTAGGACTGTGATTTCAAGTTTCAAGTTAAAATAATGAGAACTGGTGCCAGAACTGATACTGGCTATGGAAAAGCGCGTACCGGAAGGTGCTTCAAAAAATAAAATAAAAATATGATGAACTTAGAAAAATGAATAGGTTCAGAATCCTAAGTTTGAGATTAAATTGCTAAGCGTAGCAATTAGCATTAATATAGTGCGATTAAGACTTAAGTGACTATATATATCTAGGGACACATGATCCTAGGTCATTTTGTGGACCTCTACGTAGCATTTTCTGGAGCCTTTGAAGTCAGCCACCTTTGCCACCTTCCTCTCCATCTTTGCGAGCCAAGGAGCCACCTTTCTTCATGAAACCTTCACCTAAACACTTGTGGTGAGTGAGAGTGAGCTTTGGGAGGGTGTTGGTGGCCTTGTTTCTAAGTTAGATGGTCAGTTGTGTAAGAGTGAGGTGCTGACTTTGAGTTTGGAGAGGGTGTGGACCTTATGCTTGGTATTTGTAGTGCCAATGAGTCATCTTTTGTGCAAGAACCAACCTTTGGTTTGCCATTTTCGTGTGCCTTGAAAGTCAAAATTGTATAGGCAGTGTGGTGAGCTCCAAGAGCCATTGTTACTCTGTTTTAAGCTTGTGTAAGTGTCACTAACCTTGATCTTGAGCTTTCTTGGTGTAAAGGTGAATTCTTCATATGTTAATGAGTTAAACAAGTATGTAATTTGTATATGAACCTTGAACAGAGTAAAAATGCATGCTTTAACGATTTAGTGGGTTAAAAGATGAACATTTGGAGTGATATATCGTGAAATGCAGAAACTGCATTCTGTCGCGAAATATCCGAATATGGTATCCAGATATTGATATCCGGATATGATATCCGGATATTGATATCCGGATATGGGGATCTGGATATTCGGATATTGACAGACATATATCCGGATATTCTGGGTTTGCGTGAACAGTAACGGTACTGTTCATACAGAACTAAGTTATGGGTTTGTGGACTCTAGTTTGTGTAAGTTGAACTTCTGTAATGACTAAGTTAAGTCATAATCAAGGGATTAATGGCTTGTGGCTTTGTGAGAAGCCTTAAGACATGAAACGTAAAAGAGAAGCGTTGTCTTAATGTTTATGCTTATGAGCTATGGTTATTGATATGATTGCTGGTCCCAAATCAGATTATGATTCTGCTGTGTTGGGCTTTGAGCTTTGATTGAACTCTTGGCATCGGATTGTTAGCTTGCAAGGTAAGCTTTCGTGTCCTCGATTTAGCCATTGTTTGTTCCACTATATCCCATGGGAGGATGGTTTATATGCATGATGTGTTTTCATGTACTGTTTTATTGAATTGCTATGGAGTTGTTAAGTGCAAAATGCTTATGATATGTATGTGGTGTTTCGCCTAGCCAGGAAGCCATGGGGTGGTATTGGGGGCGGGTATAGCATAGGCTGGTACTGTGTGGGTAATAGACGTATTCCTGCACTTCTCTGATCAGTAGAATTGTTAGAACACACAAGACATGATTATCTGTCGCATTGCACTTATTTTGGAACTTATACTATTGAACTGCTTTTGAACTTATATTGCACATGTAAGTGAGCTTGGGGTGGAAGATCCTTGAGGACCCCTTGTCTTACTAAGATATCTGTTTAGAGATCTCACCCCACGTTTGGGGCACATATTTCAGGTTCAGGTAACCCAGGAGTTGAGACTTCGGGTGACAGGAGGCCGAAGCTGAGTTAGCTGATATTGCTATTTATCTGATTATATGCTGGATGCTGATATGCCATCTTATGATTATGTTTTATTATGTCTTTGCTGTTGCGACTATGTTGGGCTTGTGTGCCTTATTTGGTGAGCATGGGGATTGTCCATGCCACATTTACTTGACTTTCTTTAGGTTAGCTTGGAGTTGTTTAGATTATCAGGATATTCTCCTGACTACGTGTTATAGATCCGTGAGCAGAAACTCATCTATTTTTATGATAAGAGGTTATTCAGTGTAGATAGTGTCTTTTGCAATATCCTACAGGTGTTGTTTTTATGAAAATGATTAAGTAATCAACTAGGCTAAGCATAATGACGTCATAATTGAAAAGAAAAATATATTCTGCATTTTTAAATTAAGCGTAGCTTAATACGATGACATGATAGCAAACCTGGTTAACACGGGGTGTTACACCGTTATCGGTCAAGGATTAAAAGACTTAGAGAGGGCAGTATTAGAGATTGTGGGCCTTGACGACATTCCTACTAATTGTATATTTTAGATCATTATGAACATTATGTAATGTTTTAACTAACACAATACTATATGTTAAGGAAAAATTATGGTGGGATCCCATTCACGAAACTATTGCATATGAATATATAATGAAGGATATTGGTAAGAAGTGGAAGGAAAATAGATTAAAATTGTTTGCTAAATATTATGATTCAACCAAAAGTCGTGAAACAAATATTAGTGAACCACCATTGTCAATTCTGGAAACTAAGTGAGCTTCATTTCTAGATTACAGATCAGATAAGAAGACTTAGGTATAATCATATTTCATATATTTATACTCTTTCCAATTTCTATACAAAAGTAAGGGGCATGTTATATTTATAAACTTTTTTGTACAAACTCTTGCAAACTACACTATGTTCTCCCAGGAGAACATAGTGTAATTTGTAAAAAAAAAATTAAAAAAGTTTGTAAACAAATCCTTCCCCCAAAAGTAATATAATTTTTTTATGTATTATTTTGCAGGAGATATGACAAAAGAATACTCGCAATAGAGCAAAGCTTACCATTAATCATACTGGTGGTTCAAAAAATCTCAGGAGAAAGGTCGTAGAGATTGTAAGTTTTAGAAAGCATGTTACAATATTAATCTTTTCATATATTTTTACACTATTTGTAGTTAACATTGGAAAATATTATTGTGATAGATGAATAAAACTGGACAGCAAGTGAGTAGAGGTACTTTGTACATCCATACTCATAAGAAGAGAAATCGAACATACATCAATGAGGAAGATCAAGCTGTTTGTGTAACTGTAAAAGTTTAATTTTATACAATTTTCCCAATTCTATTATTTTTATGTGTGTTATAACATTTTTGACTGCGTATCAAACTTTTATGTTATAGAAGTTGAGTTTTCTATTGCTTGAAATCGATATTCATGTCATTCTATATTGATTTGTTATTTTAAATAAACATGGGAATACTAGTTGAGTTCCCTTAGTATCTTTCGTGCAATGCTGACTCACGAATGATCTAACGAATTTTAAGAAGGAAGATGCAATTAATGAATATGAATTGGACAATGGAGGGTGTGAATATCTATATGACTTTCAAAGTAAATGAGAATAACATTTTCTTATACACATTTTAATAGTAAACAATAGTAAATACAACATAACTCTTGGAATTCTTCTTTCTTTGTAGTAGACCACGTGTGGTTATGTGATTCTCTACTTGTAATATTTACACTTTTTACTGCAATTTACCAATTTCCACAAAAATGCATAATATGTTTTGATAAATTCTCTATTTGATATATTTGTTGCTTTGTCACATTTTCTCATTGGTTGTTGTCTTTGAAATGATATCTTGGCACTTGTCACAGACATCGTGTATATCAGTAATGTCTTGTCTTTCTGTTTGGCTCTTTCGATTGTGGAAACATGCTTGGATAGATGTTGTTTAATTTAAGAACTCCATAGATGTTTGGTAGCTGATTAATTATGAGAAATAATATTTATACTTGTAAACATAAACATCCAGGAGAAGATCAGTGAGATTGAAAGTAGTGGAAATGTGACTTCAACACTTGCTCCTAATGATTCTCTTGGCCATGTATTTGGTAAAGAACATCTAGGACAAGTTCGAGGCGTGGAATATGGTGTTTGTCCTTCTCAAGTTTTTGCATCTGGTTATAAATGGCAGAATGTGAGTGGTTGCAGTAGTTCAAGTAGAGGGTCATCTACTGATACTAGCTTGCAGCAAGAAGTTGACCACCTAAAATTACAATTACAGCAAGAGATCCAAAAAAGAAAATCAATTGAAATCATGCTTGCTAAACTATATCAAAATATGTCTATACTTCTACCTATTGAACTGACTACTCTTATTAATGATCAAGTAAGTTATTATTTTTCTTAATAAACATCATATAATTTTCTAATGCATTTATTAAAATGTTATTAATTTGTTTTTAATGCAGTCAGCGGAGTTCAATCCTCGTCATCAACCTCATTCACATTCTGCAACTCATCAGCGTTAATAGATTACTTAGGTTTAAACTTTTGTAGTTTATTTGTACTTTGATTCCATTTATGTTAAATTTGCAAAACACATTTACTTTGTTTTATCATGTATTTGGATCTATTAATTTTAAATGCTAAGACATTTTAAATTTGTTATCACTATTTGTATTTATATTGGATTACATTTAATTATGCATAAATTTGATGATAATAGATTCAGAGGTTTAAATGTTTGATTAATCAATAATATGCTTTGTGTAATGATATAAATAATTACAAGATAATAAAACAACAAATAATTTTCCAAAAAAAAAAAAACAGCAGCATTACATATTCGCGGCGATTTAAAACCACCGTTATAATACTAATTTTTTTTTTACAAAATATTTTATTTCAACGTCGGTTTTAATTTTAACTTCGGTTATTCTGTCGGTTGTATGAAATCGACTCTGAATTATTTAATGGTGCCAATTCTAACGTCAGCTTTTAAAAAGCCACAAAAAATTCCTGCGGCAGTTCAAACCACCACTGAAATACATAGCTACTAGTTGTGCTTGTAATTTTCACTTAGCAGTGTCAGTGTGAATTGCCAATTGCTAGTGGAGTTTACAGTATTGCATCCATATGTTATCTTCTCATCCAATATAGAGATTTGGGCTTGACAATTTGTTTGTCAAACGCATATATACTAAATTCGAGATTCATTGTAGAATAATTAATTATTTTTTAATTTCAAACTTCTTACCTTGAAACGCTTTATTGATCATATGGCTTATTAATTAACTTTAGTTTTATATATAATAAAGGCTCAGTACATGTCATGCACATTATAAATCAACAAGGTTTTTTTTTTAAATTACATATTTAAAATTTACTTATGGAGATTAGTCTCATAACCAATTTAAAGAGTTAAAATTTATAGAGATATACAGGAAAACTCGTCTCAAAGAAGTAATTAGAGTTGATATATAAAAAAATTGCTACCAATCTCCTTCCATTATGCCAAACCCTTCACTCTTTAAAGGTTCCCTAAAAGAATCAAAATTCATTTTTATCATAGGAGTCGAATGAAAACTTAAACAACTAAGCAAGAGCAATATCACATATAGGTATTTAACGTTTTAGTACTTGAAACATTAAAGTACGAATCATAAAATGGTGACAAAGAAGAAGAAAAGTGAAAGAGTATAGAAAATAACAGTTAGTTTATAACTGTTTTCTATTTATAGCTTCTTATATTACAGTTGTAACTAACTCACTAACTCTAGTGAGTTACACTAACTCTAGTGAGTCATTGTATATAATGTATTACTGCCACTGATAGTGAATACAATGTTATCATATTATCTGATATCAAGATCAGATTTCTTTTCTTTCCTTTCTTCCTTCTTCTTTTTTCATTTCTTAGATTCAGTTCTGGTACCTTTCATGGTATCAGAGCTTGATTTTGATCCATGGAGAATCACGCTTCAACACAACCTTTACAAACCACAGTACAACCTTCGCTGCACACGTTTTCCAACCCAGTCTCAATCAAACTCGATGAAGAGAACTTCCTTCCTTGGAAACAACAAGCTACTGCCACAATCAAAGGATTTAAACTGCGGAAATTCATTTCAGGAAACACTGATTCTGCAAGGAACGAATATGGAGCTGATCTTTGGGAACAACAAGATCAGTTACTAGTTTCTTGGCTATTGGCTTCTATGTCCGACTCTCTTCATACAAGAGCAGTTGGTTGCAACACTTCTTAAGAAATTTGGCAGAAACTCGAAGAATTCTTTTCTTCCCAAACTTGAGCAAGAATCAAGCAATTGAAAGTACAACTGAAGAACACAAAGAAAAAATGCTCAATTTCAAAGTATCTACTTCAACTGAAGAAGATTGTAGATTCGTTATCAGCTACTGGAGCTCCTGTATCAACTGAAGATCATATTGATGCCATACTCGACGGTTTAGGTGAGGATTATGATCCTTTTATAATTTCAGTTACTTCAAGAACTGATGCCTATACTGTCAGTGAGATAGAGTCTTTACTAATGGCTCAAGAAGAAAGAATTGAAAAGCATAGGAAAACAGAGATCAATGCTTTACAAGCTAATGTAGCACAGATGCATATCAAGAAACCTTATCCATTTAATCAGCTCAATTCAACAAGATGAACCTTTTTCAATCGAGGAGGCAAAAACTTTAGAGGAGGCAGAAACTTCAGAGGCGGAAGGTTTAATCAAAACTATCATAATTCCAATTACAAAAATCCCAACAGACTTCAGTGTCAAGTTTGTGGAAAGTTTGGTCATATAGCTTGGGAATGTCACCATCGATACACTGAGAACCTTCCAAATCCTTATAATCAGAATCAAACTCATAATTCTGTTCAGAAACATCAAGCACATGTTACAATAGCTGGATCCAGTGCTTCATCTCAGGCTGATGATTTGTCTGACTATTGCTTAGTCTTTGATCCAACTTGGTATCCAGATTCAGCAGCAACCAATCACTTTACTCCAGACTCATCAAATCTGATTACAAAGAACAACTACAGAGGCAATGAATCAGTCAAAGTAGGTAATGGAACATGTATGAAAATACAGCATATTGGTCACTCAATACTTCACTCTCCTTATAGCTCCATTTCCTTTACTCTTTCTAATCTCTTGCATGTTCCTGGATTATACAAAAACCTACTAAGTGTTTCTCAATTTACTAAAGAGCACAATGTCTTTTTTGAGTTCCATTCTAACACTTGTTTTGTTAAATCTCGGGTCACCAAGGAGATTCTTCTCCAAGGGACACTTAAAAATGGCCTATATGCATTTGAAGGAGCCAAAGTGCTCAAGAAACCTCTTCTTACTACACTCAATACAGAAACTGCTTGTAATTCAATTGATAATTCTCATAGTTCCAATTGTAATTCTGTCATAGATTTGTGGCATAGTCGACTAGGACATGCTTCCATTAAAACTGTAAAAGTTGTCCTCTCTCATTGTAAGATTCCATTTCAAAATAAAGTTGACACTACTCCTTGTTGTGCTTGTTGTATGGGAAAGATGCATCAACTTCCATTTCATTTGTCATCTACTGTCTATTCACAACCACTTGAGTTAATTTTTTCTGATATTTGGGGTCCAGCTCCTATGGACAGTACACATGGCTCAAGATACTATATAAGCTTTGTTGATGCTTTTAGCCGATTTACTTGGATTTATCCCCTTAAAACCAGATCCCAAACCTTTACCATCTTTACTCAATTCAAGAACATGGTTGAGTTATAATTGAATACCAAAATTAACACCATACAAACAGACAATGGGAAAGAATACCTCAAGCTCACCTCTTTTTTACAAAACCATGGCATCATACACAGACTTACCTACCCTTATGCTCACCAACAGAATGGAACACCTGAGAGGAAACATAGGCACATTGTAGACACTGGCCTTACCCTTATGGCAGCATCTGCTGTTCCTATTAAACACTGGGAAGATGCCTTCATTACTGCTATTTTTGTTATAAACAGATTGCCTTCACCAACTTTAGAAAATAAGTCTCCATTTCAAATCCTTTTCAAAAAATTCCCAGATTACTCTTTCTTGAAAACCTTTGTATGTGCTTGTTATCCTTACCTTTGACCTTTTAACAAGGATAAATTCAGTTACAGGTCAGAACCATGAACTTCTTGGCTATAGTGTGAATCACAAGGGCTACAAATGCCTTACTGCATCAGGTTGAATTGTTTTGTCCAGACATGTTATATTTGATGAAAAACATTTTCCTTTTAAAACTCCTAAGTTTTTTCCAATTCCTTCACCATCAGTGTCATCTTGTATTCCTCTTATACCATGTATACCTATTGTACCTACTGTTTCTCATCAATTGAGTGATTCTATATCTGTACATTCTACTGGTCCCATTAACACCACACCTCCTATTTTGCATATTACTGGTTCTGATGTTTACAGGTCCCCTGTCACTAACATTCCGTCCTCAACTTCAAATGCTACGAATGCTATATGTTCTTCTGCTTCCCAGTTGAATACAAGTCCTGCTCCTGCCAATGTCTGTTCTCCTACTCCTCAACCAGTTACTCATAATGATCATCCAATGATCACTCGAGCCAAGGCTGGTATTTTTAGACCAAAGCCTTCTCCACTTCATTGGAACCTACTTCAGTAAGTCAAGCTATGTCCCAACCACATTGGTTACAAGCCATGAAAGATGAATATCAAGCTCTTCTTCGCAACAACACTTGGAAATTTGTTTCATTTCCACCAGGCAGATCTCAAATTGGGTGTAAATGGGTTTTTAAAACCAAATACAGCCCTGATGGTAGCATCTCCAAATACAAAGCTCGCCTTGTTGCTAAAGGCTTTCATTAACAAGAAGGGTTCGACTATGCAGAAACCTTTAGCCCAGTTGTTAAACCTACAACCATAAGAGTGGTGCTCACCTTGGCTCTTTCCTACAGCTGGCCAATCCATCAACTTGATGTGAACAACGCCTTTCTCAATGGAGATTTAACTGAGGAAGTATATATGCAACAGCCACCTGGATTTGCTGTTGATGATAAGAATCTCGTTTGTCATCTTACCAAGGCCCTGTATGGTCTCAAACAAGCACCCCGTGCTTGGTTTGAGAAACTTAGCTCCACTCTCTTTCGACTTGGTTTTATGTCTACTAAGTGTGATAGCTCACTCTTTGTGTCATTCACTGGTTCAACTACAATTTATGTCCTTGTCTATGTAGATGACATTTTAATCATAGGTTCCAGTCCTACTGCTATTTCTTCTCTTATTAAAACCTTGAACTCATCTTTTGCCCTTAAAAATTTAGGCAAGCTACATTACTTCTTGGGTATTGAAGCTCACACCTCACCTACTGGTACCTTACATTTAACACAGACGAAGTATATTTCTGATCTTCTAAAGAGGGCACATATGACAGATGCTAAGCCAATGCATTCTCCTATGATCTCTGGTCAGAAGCTCTCTTCGAAAGATGGTTCCCCTTTCCATGACCCAGTTCTGTATCGGTCTATTATTGGGGCACTCCAGTATGCTACAATCACCCGTCCGGATATCACCTTTTCAGTGAACAAGGTATGCCAATTCATGCACAATCCCCTTGATACACATTGGAAGACAGTTAAAAGAATACTTCGCTACCTAAGTGGTACACCTTCTTGTGGTCTCTCCATTCGGCCATCTTCCAACTTTCATCTTGCTGCATTTTGTGATTCTGACTGGGGATCAGATCCAGATGATCGCAGGTCTACCTTTGGTTTTTGCATCTACCTTGGAGGTAACCTTATCTCTTGGTCATCTAAGAAGCAACCAGTAGTTAGCCGTTCCAGCACTGAGGCAGAGTACATATGCTTGGCTTCTACCATTACTGAGCTCATGTGGCTTCGTTCCTTACTTTCTGAGCTTTGGGTTCCATTACTTAAGGTTCCTACCATCTATTGTGATAATCTGAGTGCTGTTCTCCTCACAGAAAATCCTTTGTTTCACTCTAGAACCAAGCATTTTGAACTGGATCTCCATTTTGTTCGTGAGAAAGTGCTCAGTAAAATCGTATCTGTTTCTCACACTGCCTTCTCAGAATTCAGAACCAAGCTTCGTGTCTCTGACTCATCGACCACTGTGCTTGAGGGGGGATGAAAGAGTATAGAATATAACAGTTAGTTTATAACTGTTTTCTGTTTATAGCTTCTTATATTACAGTTGTAACTAACTCACTAACTCTAGTGAGTTACACTAACTCTAGTGAACTAACTCTAGTGAGTCATTGTATATAATGTATTACTGCCACTCATAGTGAATACAATGTTATCATATTATCTGATATCAAGATCAGATTTCTTTTCTTTCCTTTCTTCCTTCTTCTCTTTTCATTTCTTAGATTCAGTTCTGGTACCTTTCAAAAAGGAAGCTAGTCGTGGAGGAAGATCCAAAGATTGTGCTCTCTCTACTCCTCTATCCTTTCTTCCTCCTCCCGCTAAGGAAGCTTGTCGTGGAGGAAGATCCAAAGACTGTGCTCTCTCTACTCCTCTATCTTTTCTCCCTCATCCCGCTGCATTACTATTTAATGCTTATTTCTTTTATCTGATTAAAATCTAGAATTCTAAATAATAAAAATTTGCATAAAATAGCTCATCTTTATTCTTTCTCTTTAAAAGTGTTTTTTCATGTTCTTATCAAGGTGCAATTCCAATAGCTTACAAAAGTGTCCAAGAAACATTGGGCTTCTTATTGGTATCACATTTAGTTGTAATCAATGGCGGAGCCATAAATAATTTTTTTTCCCGAAGAAGACAGAATCATAATGTAAATTTTTCTTTTAAAGTTACAACTTTTCATATGACAAAAAAAAAATAGAAATGATGCTTACAACTAATTTTTTATATAGATTTTGAAAGAGGTCAAGCATCGGAGATATGAAACAAAATAGAAATAATGCTTACTTCTAAAAATTTATACATATATTTGAAGGGTCTCGCTCCAATGTTGATTGTAATGACCTCTCCTTCTGGGATTGAGACTTGAATAGGGGTGTTAACGGGTCGAGTTGAGTCGAGCTTTGGTCTTAAAAGGCTAATCCTGTATTTAAATGTGTCAGCCTGATCAAGCCTATTACTTGTTATAAATATAATTATCAGCCTGTGGCCTGACTTATTTACAAAAAAATGAAAGCTTTATTTAGCCTGTTTAAAAAAATAAGACAATAAAAATTTATTCAAACAGAATATACAATCAACAACATTATTAATTTCATAAATATTTATAAATTCAATGTATATCCAAACAGCATAGTATAGAACAAAATCACTCAAAAAGTCTGTTTAATCAATAAAATGGGATGAAATGGATTGAGGAGAGAGAGAAGGTATTACAATTAGTATAAAAAATATAAAAAATAAAAATAAAAATTAACATACTAGGTCAGCCTGAGAGGCTCTAAGACCAAGCTTTTGAATTGAAGCCTGAAGCCTTTTTATTAAACGAGCTGTTATATAAGTTCAAGTCTGGTTCCAACAATCAATTATAGACATATAAGCTCATGCCTTCACGAGCCGAGTCAAAGGCCCCTAGTTTATTTATCACTCCTAGTTAAGAGTATCATATTCTTAGATGCATTTTATCTTGTTGCTTCTGGCTTTTGGATGAGATAATTTGACAAATATCATTTGGACACACTATAATTTTTGCAAATTCTATCACGGAGGAGGAAGAAGATATACGGAAAGCAACCCCAAAGTAATTTTTTCAAGGTAGCAAAATGGACAAACTAGCTATAGTTTTTTAATGGTGTTAAAATTGGACTTGAGTGAAAAGACTCACATGCAAAATAAGTGATAAAAAAATAAAGCACAAGGAAGTAAGTGATTGCAAAGCAAATCACAGGACAATTTTTAAACTTTTAGTAAAACAGAATTTTTAATTAGACTTTAATTTATTTTGTTTAAATACATTTTTATGATGATTGGCTCTTATTCCCCTTAAATAATATTTTTAACTTTCAAAATATTTGTTAATTAAATTCTTAGCTTTATCGTAATTTTAAATAAATAAAATAGGGGAAATAAAATTTTGTATACATATAAGATAATAAGAAATTTAAGTGATATCATTAATTAAATTTAGAAAATAATAATTAATTTAAATTAAAGTTTATTATGTATATGAATGAACAAATTTTTGTAAGAAATAACTTTTGTAATTTGACGTAAATATATTTCTAGTATATTATTTTTTTATTTTTCTTGAATACTTTTTTTAATTTATAACAATTTAATTAATAACAATTTAATTAAATAATTATTTTTGAAGATAATGTGTTAAATAATTAATAGATAAATAATTTTTATTATAATATTTAATATTTAATTATATTATATTTTTCGTTTATGATATCATAATGATATAAATTAAAAATTAAAATTTTTGTATATAATATAATATATGATTGCAAGTGATATATTTTATTATCACAAAAAATATATGTAATACTTTTTTAAATATATATATGTATAGAGAAAAATATTTCTCAAGCAGCTTGAGATAAGTTTATCTCCAGCTACCCCAAAACTACGTCGTATTATTTATTTATTTTCTTATATTATTTTATTCACCTTTGAATGGTTATGATTCTCTTTTTCTCTCTCTCCCTTTATCACCGTTGATTCATCTTTGTACGGTTATGATTTAGTAGCCGGAGATAAGATTATCTCAAGTAGCTTGAGAAATATTTTTCCCTATATATATATATATATATATATATATATATATATATATATATATATAAGGTAGGATCCTTTGACACCGGTGTCAAAATTGAAATTTGACACCTCATCTGATAGCCGTTAGATCAAAAAAGATCAACGACTCTAATTTGTAAGCATGTGACACCATTGATCTTTTTTGATCTAATGGCTCTCGGATGAGGTGTCAAACTTTAAGTTTGACACCTCATCTGAGAGCCATTAGATCAAAAAAGATCAATGGTGTCACATGCTTACAAATCAGAGTCATTGATCTTTTTTGATCTAATGGCTCTCAGATATGGTGCCAAACTTTAAATTTGACACCTCATCTGAGAGCTACTAGATCAAAAAAGATCAATGGTGTCACATGATTACAAATCAGATGAGGTATCAAATTTGAAATTTGACACCGGTTTAAAAAGATCTTACTTCATATATATATATATATATATATATATATATATATATATACTCACCAATAAATTGATGCATTTAATTACTGAGGCTGTTACTATAAACAGTTCTTTCCAACAATCACCAGTTCTATGCATAAAGGGGTTGATACTGTTCATATTCAAATATGGATTCAAATATTCTGCTCATATTCAGTTCTGTATTTTACTAAATATCATCGATAAAAAAGCTTAACATAAAGGGGTTTATGGTGATTCTATGTATAAAGGACATAAAGGGGTTTATGGTGATTCTATGCATAAAGGACATAAAGGGGTTTATGGTGATTCTATGCATAAGGGGGTTGATACTGTTCATATTCAAATATGCATTCAAATATTCTGTTCAGATATCATGCTTCCACGCAGAATGCCATGAGTTAGAAGATAATGTCAAATGTCATTCCAATAAATTTTTTTTCTATTTCTTTTTAATATATATATATATATATATATATATATATATATATAGAAGTCTTACACTGATGTAACAGTTAGAAGTCTTACACTCAATCTTGACCATTGATCCACTTGTATCCAATGGCTCACATTACTAAAAAAAATTACAGCACTTAGATATAAGTGGAATCAACGGGCAAGATTAAGAGTGTAACTTACACTGGTGTAAAATGATCCTGACCTTATATATATATATATATATATATATGAGGTAGGATCCTTTGACACTAGTGTCAAATTTAAAATTTGACACCACATCTAAGAGTCATTGGATCAAAAAAGATCAACGGCTCTGATTTGTAAGCATTTGACACTATTGATCTTTTTGGATCCAATAGCTCTTAGATGAGGTGTCAAATTTCAAATTTGACACTGGTGTCAAAAGACCCTACTTCTATATATATATATATATATATATATATATATATATATTGGGTGAGATCATTTTACACTAGTGTAAATTATACTCTTAATCTATGAAGCATCGACACTTCAAAAATCTTGACGTGCCGTGTCCGACACTACCCGACATTCCAATACTGGTTGCAAAGATTAAAAAAAGGTTCAAATGTTACATTGCGTTATATTTTGAGTTCCAACTATTAGATTCATTAAATTACGATTATGATTTTATTGAGTTTAATATAAACATTTGGGATATCTTAAGATTCTTTGCAAAATTGATGGGTATTATAAGTTTAGCTTTATTTTTTTGTTAAATTATTAAATACTAAATATAATATACACTACATAAATTAAAATATTATATAATATCAAAACGTGTCATAACGTGTCAAATTTTAATATTTTATAGAATTAACGTGTCGGAATATCGTGTCGTATCCCGTATTCTGTGTCGGTGCAATATAGCTCTTAATTTTAACCGTTGATCTTGTTTATATCGAACGGCTCTAATTATTAAATATGTGAAACGTTAAATCCAAACAAATTAAATTTTTTATTCTTACACTAGTATAAAAATAAATAACCCAGCTACCATATATATTCTTCTCTCATATGCTCTTTTTCTCTTAATTATATGCTTACAATATTTATTTTCACTCTGCCCTCTTATCTCTCTAGTGTCCGAAGCCCTGCAAGCAAGAACCATGGATGCAAAAGACTTGGAGAAGACTACAAGTTCTCAAGTAAAAAATAATTCTAAGGTAACTGAAAAGAAAAACCCATCATTTTCTATTATTTTAAATGAAATTTGTGCTGGATTTCTTATTATTTGTATCAATATTATAAATTCATGCATAGCATATACCTCTTGACCAGCCATGCTCATCACTGGCACTGATCTGCATAGAACAGATCTAGCTCATGATCACTTTGTAATTTTTTAAATAAATTGCTCACAGTCTCTATTATTTACATGTCTCTTTCTCTCTCTTACTGAAGAAACTGCACTCCAAAAATCCCATTTCGTATAGACTTGATATAACTATATAAGAATCTCTTTTTAATTCCACCTATTAAAAAGACTTTTTTGCCATCTTTTGTTTCTACTTAGTATTTTTTTTCTCCCAATTCTTTATTTTTTTTAAAAGTATTTTTGCTATATTTTGGATGTAGAGTTGAACTTGAGGACAAAAGTAATTCAACTCTTCATTTAAAAGTATTTTATAATGTTGTATTTTTTTAGTAATCGAAAAATTTAAGTGAGGTTAGATACTAATATCCGATCAAGTTAGGGTAGATCCTAATTTTTTTGAGATTTTTTGAAAGGAATTATGGAATGCACCACCACTAACAAGATCCATACACCAGATAGATTTTTATTCACGCCCTTGTGGATTATGTTATTTTTTTAACGCCTTTCTCTCATTCCTCTTCATTTTCTATCGAATTCTCGAAATTGAAAACATTTAATATAATAACGCTCCATATTCATTGTCCTTGTTGACCGAATAGCAAAACCAATATTATTAAACCTATCCCGGTCATCAACTCGGTCAGAGTTTCCAGTTTATTGTATCACTAGTTCAACCAATAAGTTATTGGTTAACCTAAATAAATATATACAAATTTATATTTTATACTTAAAATTTCACAAAAAAATTTAAATTCTTATATATATATATATATGTTTGTTGTAATTTAGGAATTTGAGTTGTTGGTATTAGTGTAAAAACACAACATTTAACAGTATTTTTTAAAAAATGAAAATTACGTGACCGACAGTAAAAAAAAAAATCAGCCAGGTCACCTTTTTTTTTTATTTATTTAAATCCTGCCAAATCAAACTGATTCTCACCATGTTGGTTGCATGGCCGATTTGTTGACTAACTTAGACCGATTATATTAATGATTTGTTTTTTTTTATTTTTTTGATAACAATAATGATTTATTTAATAACACTGAGCAAAACCATATTTTATTATAAGGACAATAAGATATTCTCTCTCTATGTATTAATTATAAATTAAATAATTCTTCCAATTATGTATAATTTCAAATCCATAATAAATTATACTATTTAATAAATTTAATTTTGATGCATTGTCCTTGTAAAACAATTTAATTTCATTTAATAATGTTTTAACAAACTCATTAAATGATGTGACAAGACATAACAGGGTAAAAAGAATTTTATATTAACCAAAAAAAAAATACATATTGAATGGCAACCAATGTTATTTAAATTCTTTTGTATAATTTGATTATGAAACGGTTTTTTCATTATCTTTATTCTCTATCCTTCCTCTTAATTTAAAGTTGAAAATTAAGTCCATGGGGAAAAAATATTCAATCTGAAGCCTAATATAACTGACCTATGTAGTTAATATTTTCTCACTTCTTACAAGGAAAACTTTCTTCACTAATAATAATAATTTATTTAACCAATTATATAACACTTCAGTTTTTTATTCCTACCAAGATTTTATGCATAATTTTATAGTTATATGTGTGTGTGTAAGCCTGTGCTTGTTTGTATTTTTTTTTTTTAATTGATTTATAATGAATAGGTGTTTGAAATTGATGGGTATGATGAGGAAAGACTCATCACTTCTTGCACAAGAGATGGGTCAGTTGATTGTTATGGAAAACCAGCTATCAAAGATAGAACTGGTGGATGGAGAAGTGCCATATTGTTATTAGGTATTTATTCATGCACCTCTTAATATTGTTGTAGTTGTTTGATTGGAATATAATATATAAGATTTTTTATTTTTTTGGATATGTGTTTATTTCAATTATTTTATCAGTTTTTTTTGTATTATATCAATGTGTTTATTAATTATAGAATTGTAAAATTGAGACAGTGAATCAAGGACTAGTTGCATTGGCTTTTACTGGAGTTGAAGTAAATTTGGTTCTCTTCGCAAAGTTAATTTTGAGACAGACTAATGCTGAGGCAGCAAACACATTTACCATATGGATGGGCACAACCTATTTCTTCTCTCTGATTGGGGCTTTTCTTAGTGATTCATATTTGGGAAGATACCTCACTTGCATAATATTTCAAGTGGTATTCATCATTGTAAGTAATCAACATGCTAATCTGAACTGAATATTCGCATGCAATTATATCAATATGTTTTTTTTATTATTATTATTAACAGAAGCATAAGGGAGGAGTGTATGATTTCCAATGTTATGACATATTACAAGTTTAGAAGACGGTTTATAATAACATTGATAGAGTACAAGATCGAGTACTAACTGTGTTAAAACTTGGTGAAGAGAGTTTTGCCGCACATGTGGTCTTACTCGACTTAGTTAAACTAGTCAAGTAATCGATGGATAATGTTATCCTCTATTATATTTAATGAAAGTTTACTAGTAAACATTATTTAATGCTACTTGTTGAGTAAATCATTACTTATACTATAAAAATGTTTATCAATGCTTGAATAGGATGCTATTAAGAAAGTGTTCTCTATTGCATTCAAAATCAATAACTTAGATAGGCTATGCTATATGAATAAGGTTTGAAACAATAGATATGTGTTTCTAGAACATACCAACTACAATAATTTTACAAAATTTGAAGTTCTATTTTCCTTCTCTTATGCAGGGGTTGGTGTTATTATCCTTGTCAAGCCATTTCTCTTTACTTAGAACTCACGATTGTGGCAAAATAGGATTGCTATGTGAACCCCAAATGCCAATTCAAATGGCAATAATTTACATATCAATATATCTAATTGCTATAGGAAATGGAGCTGCTGACCCTGCTTTAGCAACATTTGGTGCAGATCAATTTGATGAGGAAGAACCTGAAGAACAACCTTCTAAAGCTTCATTTTACAGCAACTTTTATGTGGCATTGAACTTGGGATCTTTAGTGGCTGAGACAGTACTGGCTTACATAGAAACTGCAGGAAATTGGGAACTGGGGTTTTGGATATGTGCTGGCAGTGCTAGTGTTTCCTTTCTTCTTTTGTTGAGTGGAACACACAGATATAGGCACTTTAAGCCTTTTGGAAATCCTATTTCAAGGTTTGCACAAGTATTAGTGTCCTCTTTGAGGAAAATGAAACTTCAAATACCCACAAATGGAGAAGGCCTCTATGATTTTCAAGAAGGGGGTGATAACAGTGTTAGGAGAATACACCACACAAATGGCCTCGGGTAAGTCTCTTAAGAGCATATGGAAGTGTTTTGGCATTGTTGTACATTATTCATGCAATATTTGAGCATTAAGTAGACTAGATTTTACTTGTTAGATGTATTGGTTCAATAATTAATTCAGTATTTTCAGCAATGGTATTCCTATATAAATCAAACCATGAAGCAACATTTTGTTATTTGTAAATGTGAAAAACCAGGTATAAAGTTGCTGTAATATAGAGAAGTGGAAGATAAAAAAACCTTTGCGAATTCTTGATAGCCTTATAAAGTATTGCAAGTTTGTCAAGTGTCTTATTTTTTTTAATCAAAGGAACCAAAATGAAGAAGGGACCTCAATATAAAGTTTTCAATATTGTCTCCATAACTCCTACGTTCATTTTGTTTTGGTATCAAACAGGTTTCTGGATCGAGCTGCTATTGTTTCTATTGAGGAAAAGAACACATTGTTAGGCAAAGGCCAAAAACCAAACCCGTGGCATCTTTGCACTGTGACACAAGTTGAAGAAGTGAAATGTGTTTTGAGATTGATGCCAGTATGGTTTTGCACCATCTTCTCCTCAGTTATCTTCATACAGATGCTTTCTCTATTCGTTGAGCAGGGTGCTACAATGGACAGAACTTTTTTCAAGTTTCAAATCCCTCCTGCCAGCATGACCGCATTTGATATCATAAGCACATCTGCATTTATTCTCTTATTTGATATTCTCATTGTTCCATTATATGTGAAAGTGATGAAAAAAAATCCAAAACCTCCTACTGAGCTAAGAAGAATTGGAATTGGGCTAGCCATTGCAATAATAGCCTTGACAGTTGCTGGCTTTGTGGAGAGAAAAAGACTTAAACTTGCTAGCCACAATGGTGAAGAGACAAGCTCTTTGAGTATCTTTTGGCAGATACCACAGTATGTGCTTGTAGGAGTAGCAGAAGCTTTTGTATATGTGGCACAGATGAATTTTTTTACATCACAGATACCTGATGGATTAAAAAGCTTGGGAATGGGGTTGTCCATGTCTTCATCTGCACTTGGTAGTTATGTTGCCAACATTATTTTGACAGTGGTCATGAAAATCACATCAAGTCATGGACGTCCTGGATGGGTTTCACCTAATCTAAATGATGGTCACTTAGATAGGTTTTTCTTCTTGTCTGCTTTTTTAACAGCCATTGACTTGATATTATTTATTGTATGTGCCAAAAGGTACAAGGGTATAGCATTGGAGAAAAGAGAAGAGACAAACAAAGAGGAAGTTGTAATTTGACTATACAGTTTGGTAGCAAAAAATTTGGTAGGCTATATAGGAAGAATAACAAAGGTGAGGGAGCTAGGCAAGAAAATAAGGGTAATATGTAGTTGTGCCATGAGTGCCATTGGATTTTAGCATATTTGTCTTTGTACTGCTTTATTCTTATATGGAAATAAATTATTAAAAGAGCATCCATATCAAATCTAAATATAGAGCCTAATAACTTGTAATCCAATTGCTACTAAGAAATCAAATATGTACGTTCAAGGATGAAAATATGGATGGAAGCTAATCGATTTATCTTATGATATAATGATATATTAGTTTTGCATATCATGACTTGCAACTAAAAAACATTTCTCATCATGTGTAATCAGTTACATAGATCAATCACCCCTTTAGGCTATAAAAAAAAAACAAATTCTTAATAAATCATATTGTAACATTTCTCCAAAATTTTGAAACTGAAAGAGCAAGCTCAACTACAACCCAACAGAAAACAAAACAGTTCTACAAAATATTAGAAATATTAACCACGTTTGAGATTGTATAAACTATTTATTGAAGTCTTCAAATAAAACCTAGTAAAAATTGAATGCCACTCTGAAATGCTATCCCTTCCAGGTGCATATAGTGAATGAAGAGTGCGTTGAAGTAAACATCATGGGGCATGAGACTTATTATTTTGAAATCTTTGCAGCCAGTTCTCTTACCAACTTAGCAGCTACCATGGCAGTCATTCCATCAACAGTATCACGTTGTGGGTTGAACTCAACCACGTCTCCAGCAACAACATCACCTTGAAGATTGTGCAAGATGTTGAGAACATCACGGAAAGAAAGACCTCCGGGTTCTATGTGAGACACTCCTGGAGCAAATGCAGGATCAAGACAATCCACATCTATTGAGATATACACACCTTTAACACCTTCCCCCAGTTTCTGCAAAAGGAAATCCCTAAGGTTTATAAACCAAAGAAGCATCAAATCTTATAACATTAATAATATTAAATTTCATCTGGTATTTGATTCGAAAGAACCCGTTTCCCCACCAAAAGAAATGCATAGAAACCATGGAACTTAGAAAGGATATGCAGAAATGCTGAGAAGTCAAATTTTCAACAATAATAACCTTTGTCACTATTATTAGCAAACAAAATTGCAAAACTTCGGCATGTTTGAAACTAATACTTTCTAAGGTATACTTGAAAAAATTGTAATATTTCCCAAAGGTCTCCAATGACCTCTCCTTTGAGGGTGAGCCTTAGAGCAGCAGCAAAGTTGCTCCTTGTGACCGAAAGATCACAGGTTGAAAACAGCTTTTTTGCAAAATTGCAAAGGTAAGACTACATACAATCAACCCTCACCTATACTCTTACAAGTTGGGGAACTTTGTGCACCGAGTTTGCCTTTCCCTGAGGTCTCCTAAAGGGTACAAGGTTAAGGGAAAAATATCATTTTAGAATAATGATTTTTCCAACAAGTATGCCCTTGCATCAAGCAGGTAGCCAACATGGATACAAAATCAATATGTACGGCTTCTGAGTATCCATGATTGATAATACACAGTGACGTGAAATAAGGTGTAGATCAGTGTGTGAGCATCAGTACTTAAAAAAGAGAAAGACACAGTAGCAAGTATGCTCGCACACACAAATACACAGAGGTGGAGAGAAAGAGAGAGAGAGAGAGAGAGACCAAGTTCTCTAAAAATTGGCGATCTCTTGAAAATGTTCGCATTTCATATTGCTCTACCCCGAATTTTTTGGCTTGTTCACGCCCTTCAGTTGTTATTGATCTTATACCAACCTGAAATAAATTACTAAATTAAAAGCATGAAGAATATACGATATATCATGCAAATCAAGGGTGAAGAATGAAATATTTACTACCATTACCGAGGGAAAAAAATCACATATCAAACCATAGGGAAGAACTTGCAACATATTAGCCATTGAAACAAATTAACAAAATTCGTCTGATGAAGTCAAAAGTCAAAGAAATAAAGCTAAAGAAACAACATGTCTACTTTTTTAACTTACCTGATAAATCCAGCTTCTAGAAACTACAGAATCATTTTGATTTTGATAGGTTGGTTGAATATAATTGAACTAAATTTCAACAAAACACAACTGCTTTACGATATAGATTGTGAACGGTTTTATGAGGAATTCAACTGATATAGTTCGACCTCCTTGCTGGTTAAATTACACATTATTCAAATAATAGATCATACAATCATGGAAGAAGAAATCATAACAATATGAAAGAGATACAAATAATTAGGTTAAACGTAATGGGCATTGAATTCCTTCATTTGTTAAATCAGATATGTAGAAGGATAAGCAACACCATGCACATGTCCTATTGATTGTCTTCTTTACACAGGAAATTGATGATTAGGTCCTGACTCTTGATCAAGTTGTATTTATCATCTAAACAAAATCCAATTATATTCAACCCAAAATTATCAGCCAGGCTGCTGCACAGCCAGTAAATGAATGATAAATGAGATGAAATTAATAGCATATTATTACAGAGAATAACCATAATTTATCTTTCAGAAATGCCTTATTAAATTAAACTGTTTAGGATATAAATGCTACAAACATATCAAGAATAAAAAATTGCCTGCAAGAGTCGCCGAACATAGTCACCCTCCATGATTCTAGCAAATGAAGAAGCATGTGAATAAATGTTTCCTTCAAAGGCATGATAGTTATCAGGATGTGCATCAAGATGAAGAACATCAACTGGTCCTCCAAGCTTCTCAGAGACAGCTCTAACAACTGGAAAAGATATTGAGTGATCACCACCTAAAACCAAGGGTCGTAATGGATCCTGGAAGAATGTAGACACCATGAGAATCAAGCTATATCTAGCTCAAACTGAAAGTTACCAGAAAAATATGATAATTCATGTGATATTTGATGCTAAAAAATCTTGTTATTTTCACAAACAAAAATTCCAAACTAAGTGAATTTTTCAGGAGAAATAATCCAATCATGAAATACGGGGACCATCAAACATTTGGTCTCGTCATGTCACACAATGATCTTTCCCCTCTCATGTTCAAACTATTACCAAGAAGCCACAATTCCTTGTCAAAATATACTTAATATTTATTAGTTTAAGTGATTAATCAGGATTGAGGACCAAAATTTTGTGGGTCTCACTTATAGACATTCGTTGAAGTTGTGGGGTGAGGTTCAGGTAAAGAAAACAGAAACCTTGCTGCCAATTGGACCAATATGCTTCAGGCAATGAGATCCGGGAGGAAAATGTTTCTCTCAATTATGGCTAGGTCCTGCCCTCTTCCTTCACCTTGAGGATAAGGTGAATTTCGGAGGGAGAGTATTGATGGGCCTGAAGTATGTGAATAAAGGTAATAACAGAATTGGGGGTGAAAGGAAGAGAGTTAGTTAGGGAGGATTCTTCCAGAATAATCTTGGAGGATGGGATAAAAGGAGGGGAGTTTGTGGAGTGAGGTATGCATGTATTAAGAGAAATTTGGGGTTGGGTCTAGAGCTGCTGCAAGCAGCTCTTTGGGTAATGAGCAGTTCTTGTATTTTGTGTTTGTAAGAGGCTCTGCCTACATTGATTGGAAGGAATAAACCGCTGAGCATTTTGGGTTTCATCACTCACACAAAAAAACTGATAACAAGGAAAAAAAAACCAAAAACAAAAAAGAGAAAAATAGAGGAATATGAAGCTTCAGAAAACATTACTTACATATCCCATCAAGCTACCTATGAATAAAACTCCAGGAAATAATACTGATACTAGAAAAGTAAAACACCACACCCAGTTTTTTCTTTGTTCTTAAAGCTATATCAAATTTAAACGTAATGCACTGAAAATAATGGGGAAAATTGGATTAAAAAAATAAAAAATAAAAATGGCGTATTCTGCATTTTGTTGAAAGTGCAATATTTTAGTTCCAAATAATGTGACAGTTTTCAAAGCAGAAGTTCACAAATTGAAAAGTTACCTCCTCCATGACTAACTTGACAGATTCACTAATGACTTTCATCAATCTGTCATCATCTACCCCACAATCTCGAATTTCTTGGATAGGAACATCACCAACATCAGTTAGCACTCGTACGTCCTGTAAATCCTTTCCTGCAAAATCAGAATCCTGCTACTATAAGCTCATGATTATCATACACAATTACAGGCCCAGTACAAGAGGCATGAAGGCACTTAGAAGTAAGATTGCAAGTGAGCAATATCCCATTAAATAATTTGCTCCAATGACCATGTTAGCTTCATAGACAATGAATAATTAAATACAGGTTAACAGGCGTCATTACAAAAGTCCAGGATATCCTCGCAGAGAATACAACAAGAAGAGGAGGGAAAACACATGTGCAAGGTAACTGAAATCCCAACAACACAAAAGTCCAATATTTTTAAGAACCTAAAGAAATAATATCCACAATTTCAACATTCAAATTAGATAATAGGTTTGTATTCTTGAATCTTTCTACAACCAAGATTTGATGCAAAGAATAAATTAACATTTGCGGATGAGGTTGCAAAGCAAAATTTAGACTAGGCTACACAAAAAAACCTTTTATAAGACTTCTACAATCCTAAGGAAAACCAAATGACTACCTTCTTCAGTTGTTGAGTTTGTGCTACCACACCAAATGGCCTCTCGAATGCGAGGAGGTGCAAATGCGGGACCTTGAAGGAATGATGAATTATGTCCCAAGGGAACTCCAAGAAGAGTTGAAGTTGCTCCTGAACCTCCCAAAGCACGCACAAGTTCTCCCTGGAGAACAGCAAAATTTCTTCATTTATATTTCTTTCTTGCAAAGCATATAATCAAAATCACCCAAATAAACTACAAAATTATGGGACAACGAAGACAACACCAAATAAACACAAATTCAGCCAAGCAAGATAACATCAAAGGAGACATGCCTTAAGCTTTGCTCTTTCTCGAATAAGTGTAAGTGAAGCATCTATCACACGATTTTGGCCTTTCTCTATCAAAGCAGTAGATACATTTGCTGCATTTAGTTTTGGCATGTAATGGATGCCTCTGCGTGCTATAAACGACATTTCTGTATCAAACGAACAAAACAATTAATATATATATTTAGGGGGCAAACAAATTCTGTCAATTTCAATAATATTACAGACCAATGAATTTTATGTTTGAAATGAACAGAGATTTACAAATCAATTTAGGCTTCAGAGTTTACCAGCATCAATGATACAGTACACAATATTTAGTACCCCAAAATTTTATAAATTAACCTCTCTTCCTAAAACCCAAAACCAAGAAAACACAAGCAAGTGGCTCAACCTCTGGAATCCACCAAGCAATTTCTTCAACCTCAAAATAAAACACTGAACCAAAATGCTAATCTAGCCATCTAATATCTAAAAAAACATAGAAACAGATTCTTCAGGTTCAATGATGCTTTCCTTCCTTTTTCTTTAACAATAATAAAATAAAAAAACAGAAAAATAGATATCAGAAACAATAATAATTCATCTTACCACTTCCTTTGCCTGTAGCAATGAAAAATGCTAAAACTTTCAGCTACTTTAAAATACACTTTGTTAACCACAACAATAATCTCGAGAAACAAAGTGATCTTTCAAAAAAAAAGTTCATTTTCAAACCCCAAAAAAATACAAAAGCAAAAAAACACAAAATTGTGGAACACCCAGAATAAAGGAGTGTTCAAAGTTTCAAACTTTACAACCCCAAATGACAGAACCCCTAGTAAACTTTATAAGCTTTCAAAGAAGAAGAAGCAGTTCAGATTTTAAAACAAAAGCGTACCTTGAAACTTGAAAGAGAACTGAGGAAAGTGAAGAAGTGGCGCTAATTTATAATAATTAGGTGTGAGAGAGTGTTAACTTCGCCACCTCCTTATTTATAACGTCCTTTTGGGACTCTTGTATAAATATTTCATTTTTAATTTAATAATTTAAAATGAAATACTAGGGAATTGTAATATTATAAAATAAGGGCAAGTTTGATTTCAGTTCATAAAAACAAGTTTTTGATTTTCAAAATAAAAAAATTTATTTAGTAATGTTTATTTTGTAAAAGTAATTTTACAAATTATAAATATTTTTTATTTTAAAAATCAAATTTAAACAACATGTTTGATTTTTTTTTTTTGTGTTTTGACTTTTAACTTTTAAAAGAAAAAATACAAAAAACACTTATTTTTGATTAATTATTATGTAATACAGTTTTGAGAATAAAAAAAATAGTACTCAATCAAACAGACCTAATTTTAAAATTTTATTTGAAAATAATAAGTATAGATTCATGTAAAAGTATATTTTATTAATTAATATGCTATTCTTTAATTTATTTAATTATTATGCTTAGGAGTGTTTTGACTTCTCATTAAATTTTTCAATTAATTTATGTTTGCAGAATATAAGTTAAAAATATGCATTTTTTTCATGTTTTAATTTTTATAAATAAAGATTAAAGGATTTTTAACTCGAATTTTGAAAATTTATTTAAAAAGAAATAAATATAATTCATGTAATAAGTATGTTTCATTGTTACTATGCTAATTCTTTATTTTATTAACTAATATGCTTATGAGTGTTTTAATTTCCCATTGATATTTTTTAGTAAAGACTAATCGGTGTTAATTCGCGTTTATAGAATATAAATAAAAAATTATTATTTTTTCAGCTTTTAATTTCTTACAAACAAAGATTATAGGTTTTAAATCAATCTTTTAAAGTATATTTAAAAATAAATTAATATAAATATTCATGTATTAAGAATATCTTATTAATTACGATGCTAATTCTTTAATTTTATTAATTAATATGCTTTTGAAAGTTTTGATTTCTCATTAATTTCTTTTATCAAAGTGTGTTTATAGAATATAACAAAATATTTATTTTGTATTACATTGTTAAACTTTTTTTTTTTTTTTTGGTAACCTACATTGTTAAACTTAAATATCAAATATAAATGTTTTTTATACTTTTTCATATATTCAATATTTTAATATTATTTGGTAATCTTAATTTTTAACATTAAATATTAACGTTAAAAAAATCATATCATATAAATGGAAGTAGCACCTCGTTAAAGTAATGATTGTATTTGTGAGTTTGTGACGATGAGGTTTGGAAAGTTGATGTGATTCGTTGCACGGACCAATATCCCGAATACTCATTAAACAACTCAGATCCCAAGGAATGTTCGTCCCATCGTGCAACTTGCAAAATACTTTATACAAATTTAGTTTATTCTAATATGATTTACTATACCAATTACATTAATAATTTTAGTAATTATTCAGAAATTAATTTTAACAACTAATAATGTAATTTGGGTATTATATATTAGGATTGTAATAAGTATAATATAATAATTTAATATGATGTATTATAACTTTACTATTATCATTATTACATTTAGGGTAGGCATAATTCACTTTTCCATAAGGAATTCAACCGATAATTAAGATGGTCCAGTTTAGAGAAACTAACTGTTCTAGAAAAAACGTTCCAGTCTAAAATCGGTTAAAAAAATATGCTTATTTATTATATGATTTGATTTGATTCATGATTTATATAACTTTTTCACACGTAAAAGGATGAATATAATTAGGCTTGATTTTATTTTCCATATATGCGGAATCGAACTAAACAAGTAAGGTGCTTTTTTTTTTCTTTTTTTTTTTGTAAATTAAGTAAGGTGCTTTAGAGAGAGAAACTGACTTAGAGAAGATAATCCCGTTTTTAAAGTGATTAAAAATATTTAATTTATAAAATATGATTATTTATCATGTAAGTATAATTTGACTTGGTTCAATTTTTTTATATCAAACCAGACGAAACTAGTAAAGCAGTCAGTGTACTTCATAAAACCAAATTTTAAAAAATAATTTAGTTCTTAAATTGATTAAAAAATAATTTGATTTTAAATCCAACCATAAAATATTAGTATTTATAGGTCATTTTAATTTGGTTTATGATTCAGTTCGATTTAAATAAAATTTTCGAGACTTGTAATTATATTATATAAATTTATATAGTAAAAAAAAATCATTACAATATAGTACTTCCTTTTTGCGACATAGATGAAAATACAAATAAAAAAAAGAATAGAGTCAGAAAAAATTTCACATTTGAAAAAAAGAAATACCTGAATATGGACTTATGTAAGGCCCATATACATAAAGGTTCAATAAAAGAAAATACAAAATAGAAATCATATTAATTAGGAAAGAATCATATTATTAATGACAATCTTATCATAATAGTTATACAATAGATACTAGGCTCTTGGATAGACCATTGATGGGATGTTTTTTTTTTATTGAAATGGTAGAAAAGTGGGATGGAATTTTTTTTTCATGTTTGGTATGGGAAAGGTTATACTTACAATCTATTTCCGTTACAATCTCTTACAATCAATATTTTAACCGTTGATTTCCGTCAATCAGCGGTTAAGATTTTCGCAAATAAAATTTATTAATTAATTATTAATTCGCAATAAATGATAACCGTTGATTGATGGAAATCAACGGTTAAGATATGATTGTAAGGGGTTATAAACAAAAATAGGTTGTAAGTATAACCTCCTCTGTTTGGTATAAGTAAAAGTAAAAAATCTCAGGATACTTTTTCACATCATTCCCGTTTTTAACTACACATGGAAAAAAATAATCTCATCCCACCCATGATATTATTTTTTTTCCACCAACTCGGAAATACATTTTCACAATTTGAGACAAAAATGCTCTTATACAATATATCAGCAGATGTGTAAAAATGAGTAATTTTGTTATTTTGGTTCAGATTTCTATCAATATTTTATAACGAACCAAACATAACATCAATAAAATTAAGCCAACTTTTCAAAAAAAAATTGGCTTACCAAACACTTTTCGTAACTTACTGTGGGAAAAAAAATTCTCACCATATCTAAGTTTTCAAAATTTTCTCTACCAAACACTCTCTAAAAGTTCAAAATTTTATCATCCATAGATAAATGGCTTTAATGTTTCTAGAGTGAATGTAAATAAGTTATCTACATTCGCTCCCAAAATGACGTCGTTTGGGTTGAAAAATTTAAAAATTATAATGAAAATGACTATTATAACCCTGAAATAAATTATAATTACAAAAATATCTTGATTTCCGCCTCAAAACGACGTCGTTTTGGGCTCAATGTAAATAAGTTATCTATATTAACTGTAAAAAAGCGAACCGTAGATAAATTCTATAAATAAGAGATAAAGCTACATATATGAACTAATGTCTCTCGTATACTATTATCCTATCACTTGCATATACAATCCCTTTGGCAAATGTTGTTTGGGTTTTATTAATCTCATGTTAAAGGAGATAAGTTATCTCATGTTATAGATACAAACTTGTGAGTTCCACCGTCTGGAAAAAAAGAATTAACACAGTTATCGAAGGATGTGTAGGAGAAAAAATTTATCTCATATAACATGAGAATAATTTTTCTCATATTGTTTATAACTATGTGCCTTGATTTGATATATGAAGAGTATTTTCACTGGTAGATATCTCAGAGAAAGTACCATATCCTATATTACTAATCTTCTGGACACTTCTCAATCAGATAGAACAATATCCATTGGATACTTCCGCTGCAAGTTTTGTTCCGAAGGAGGACATGACATGGATTTCGCCATCAATGAGGTTGGTGTCACCGCGTTGTACCTCTACAACTCTGTTATGTATTGTTTGGTTTTTAGAGAAATTTTAGTTCCCTTTAGACATGTTCACCATTGACATCTTTGGAAACGGTGAAGGATCCACTAGCCTGTGATTCCTTCCCCTATATGTATCTTTTTTTTGGTTCATCTTCGATCGATGTGCTTTGTTATCACAATGAACTATTCACCAATGAGGCAAGTGGAGCAAAAACCAACAACAAATTGGCGCAAACATTTTAACATTAACCCCTGCCTACAAGGCACCCTTAAATTCCTTTGTCCTGTGGCTCGTAATGGTACCTTATTGTTAACCAATTCTAAAAACGGATACGCTATTTTATATATACTATCATATTAAAATTTTATAATACCGTATGGTATTGAGCCTTATGTTATGGTACATACCAAATATAGTCTTAAAGGTATTATTTGCTTTATCTTATGTTATAAAAATAATCATTGTGGGATCTATCATTTTAAAATAAAATAAAAAATAAGACACAAATATCGATAAATCAGCTACAAAATAAAAATTTGTGCAGCAATTGAAATGGTTATTTAAGACAAATAAAACCCATTATCTTATATTATCATTCTGTTTTTTGTGATGTGATGGGGTGCAATTTGCATTTTTGCGTCCTAAATTGTGCTGGCAACTTGCCATCTGCAACAATACGATAACCCACACCCCTATACTAAGGTCTATGATATTATATTTCCTAAAATATATTTTTAAATTTTTATAATTATTAATATTTTTTAAGAGAATAGTTATATTTAGAAATTCAAAGTTTACAAATTTTTATAAATTATACTATGTACTATAGATAATACATATTATTTAAGTATGTATTACCCATAATATTATTAATATATAATATAGTTTGTAAGAATTTGTAAATTTTAAATTTCTAAATATAACTTTTTTCTATTTTTAATAAAACTATTTAATGATATCTTTTAGGGCTCGTTTGGTGGATAAGATAAGATAGGAGTAGAATATGGGGTTGATAAGAGTAGGATATGATATGGGGCTGATAAGCCTATATCATGTCCTGTGTTTGATGAGCACCTAATTAACAATCTGATAAGATTATGTAAAAAGAGAAAGGAAAAAGAAAAAACAAAATATAATGCAATAAATACAAATATATTGGGTAGCGTGAGGATATATTGGGTAGCGTTGAGATATATTGAGTATTCAATATTGGTATCCTATCCTGTTGGATCCTAACCCAGCTCTCCTCATAGGATAAGAAATCATGTATTGGATAGGATAAAATGAGACAATAGGATAAGCTAATCATATCCTATTGACCCACCAAACAAGAGATAAAAGTAAGATATGATAAGTTATCCTATCCTATCTTCTTTATCAGGTGCTCCAAACAGGCCCTTAAAAGTTTTATAAGAGTTATGTTGTAGGAAAAATGATTGTGTAATGTTATAGAGATTCGTTTTGCGTGCCTTAAATTTTATTTTATTTTTGTTTCAAAATATGTGGACCCCATAAAATATTGTGTGTAGAAAAAAAAATTTGTGTCATGTTAAATGATAAATGCAAACCATATATTTTAATTATTGTAAAGTTTTTGTCAGGTGATGCAATTTCCAATTTGCGTCGCAAAACGGGTTGCATACTGCAAGTCTGCAACAATGCAATCACACACCCAGCGTGATTGTAAGTATTTGTCAGGTGTATGATTTTATACTCCCCAATAATTTTTTTGCTAATTATTAAATTCTTTTAACAGTATTACTCTTGACTAACTTACTCTTTTAATTATATTAAATAATTTTTCAGTTTTCAAATATCAAAACACATTTATATTTCCATTGGTTAAAATACAATAAATTTCTTCTAACTTCAAAAATAAACTCCGTAAACTCAATTGGCATGTCTGACTTAGTTAACAATACATGATTTGATTCTCATCAAATATATTTTTGTGGAGGAATGAAAAAATTTAAATGTGATTAAGTCTCGATTCGAAATTAATTTCATAACCGACTCAAAGAATTAAAACTTATGAAAATAATCAAAGTTAACTCACTTCAAAAAAATAATTATGATCGATATAAAAAAACTCCCTAATGCTTTTAAAGTCTTCAATCATATTACATGCATTTTATGTAATTTAATTTAACACTAATCCCAACAACCCCATCCAATTTTACCAATTGACAAACACATAATCTAACACATAAGGGTTTTTTTTAAAACAAAATTATTCCACCGTTCATCAATTAATTGACTAATTTAATTGATTTGGGTAAAATTCTCCTTATATAGTTACGAAACATTGGGATGTATCAATAAAGAGAGTGAGATAACACCCATTCATATAACGATTTGATACCGATACATGTAGGATTGCGACGAAGGCCACGAGGTATACCATCTGTCCTATTCTCTGTGCTAATAGCAATTTCTTTTTGTTATTTTAATGACGAAAGTGTACGATAATATATGATTAAGTCCATATATAGGAAGATTTAGTCATCAGCCACAAATAACTAAATTTCTGAACGCCTGGAAATTGCAAAACTTGCTCGAAAACGACAACCTAGTCCACTTTCAGCCGTCAATGGCCTTGTCGCTAGATTTAGGCGAAAGAAACCAAGTCGGAACAAAAGCCACGATAAGAGAAGCCGAACTCAACTCAATACTTTGACAAATAAGCCAATACGAAAGCCACACCAAAACGAAGCCAGACTTATATTAAAAGGTCACTGCGAAAAAAGCGTGGCTCAAATGAAAAGCCACGACAGAAGGAGTTAGACTCCATTTCAAAGAGGTGAAGTCTGTCTCCATAACTATAAGACTTCGGCAAAAGAAGACAAGTCACAATAGAAAGCCATGGTACACGAAGCCAAACTTAAGAAGGTGAATACCATCTTCATAAACAAGAACGAAAAAAGTCAGGTTCAACAATAAAGCCACAGTATGCGAAGTCAGGCTAAAATCAGAAAAGGCGAAGATACCGCCTTAAAAAACGTAGACTAGCAAAAGCCAAGGCAAACAAAAAAGCCACAGTATGCAAAGTTGGGCTCAAATAAAAAGGAGCGAAAACTGTCTCCTTAAGCTAAATGCGGTCCTGGCCAGGTCCAACAAAAGAGACACGGTATGTGAAGCTGAGCTCACAACGAAGAAGGCGAAAACAGTCTTCATGAACTTAAGACTGCAAAAAAAAAAAAAACTGTGGTATGCGAAACCAGGCTAAAAAATTAGACAACAAAAAATTGCCCCAGTGAACTAAAGACTAAAACAGCAAATCCAAGTCGATATAAGAAAGATTAGACATACAAAGTCGAGCTCTTATTCAAGATTTTGGCAATGGAGACAAATGACAAAGCTCACGTCTTAACAGGCCGGGTTCAAGTGAAAAGCCATTGCGAATGGAAACGGGGCTAAATTAAAAATTCACGACGAACGAAACCAGACTCAAATTAGAAAGTCATTGCAAAAGAAGCAGTGCTCAAATAAAAAAACCTATGGCAATCGTTGTCGGACTCAAAGTCAAGAAGGCAAACACCGCTTTTGTAAGCTTAAGATTTTGACAAAACAAGTCAAGTAAAATACAAGAGAAAATGCAAACAAAGAGAATTTCTTCCATAAAGAATCCAAGTCAAGATAAAAAATCACTCACGGCAAGAGAAGCTGGGCTCAGAATCAAAGACGCAAACACCGCTTCGCCAAACTCTAAACTTTGGCAAACGAAGCTGAGTTACAATAAAGTTAAGTCATGACAAATATATTGGGTTCGACCAACAAAGGTCCATGACGAAAGGTGTCAACCAAACAAGTCAATCTAAGGTCCGTGCCACGCGTTCAGACCCCACAAGTGCCCAGAAAAGTACGAGCTGGGACAAGGTGTAATTGTCACCCTCGCAAATACTCCAAATAAGCCAGGTTTCAAATAGTCAACATAACAAAATGTTAAAGGAAGCATAAGGTCATGAGTCGTGCCGAAGCAAATTAACATAAGATGCATTCCTTGAAGATCAAACAATCCAGTCCAAACATGTTTGGCAGACCTGTGGAGTCACACAGGATCATACCATGCAAAAATGCCTCGGAGCGGCTGAGTAGCCAACAAGGTTGCAAGCAACTCAACCGCTGGACCCAGCTTAGAAGCTCAACTATAGTGTCGAGCGCCAGAGGCCTTAAAACGGCTACGAGAATAGCAAATCATAAGCAGTTATGTAAAGACTATCATTTTTCATTAAAAGATGAATTATTCAGCAACATTCTACCTACACTAAGACATCGACAATTAAAGATGAGTCCAAACTTAAGCTCCTGGTATATAAGCCAAGGTATATAGTGAAGATCTATGATTGAATGTGCTGGTTCTAGAATCCAGGCTATGAGCTCTGCACCCGCAAGCACCCCATAAAGTGCTAAAGCTAAGAAAATCAAGCCAAACTCAAATAGTCGACATAACAAAATGCCAAAAATGGCTCGACGCCACAGGCCCAAACAAAATAACTTCACCAAAAGGCACATCATAAGTAACAAAGCAAAATTTCAAAATGACCATATTTGGAGAATAAAGATTGGGAACAAACCCAATGATGTACCTTACAAAAAGGGACTCAAGGTCCCCACAAAAGAAAAACAGAAAGATTACAATATAAGTCGACATTCCGCCAAACAACTACTCATCTTCCTAGATGACCCCAACAAACTTATGAACCCAATCCAGCATGAAGAAGCCAAAAAGATCACAAGAATGCGAAAGGAGCATGAAAGGCCAGAAGGCCAACCCCGAGTTCAGCCCAAACAAGGTAGCGCAAAAGTACGACCAAGGCGGTCTATAGAAAGACTAGTTATTCCAGAATAAGAGCTCTGCCAAGAAAGCAAGAATAGGAGAAGCAATAGCAAAATTGTAGGTTACACGACACTAAGGTAGGAAGAGGAATTTAGACCTCATCGCGCTGATAAGAAGTCGCTTGCAAAAGAAAAACCTAGCAAATGCCAGTTCAGAATCAACCTAGACTTGGATGAGGTGTATGAAAAATATCGTAAGTTCGGCCACACAACTATATGGGATATATGAGTGTCTCCGAATGAGCAGACCCAAACATGACCGAGATACGCTAAGAACACTATGGTCCAACAGCCCGAGCACTTAGACTATCAGGCTTGAGGGCATTTTTGGGAACACATCCATCAAAATGAAATGAGAAAAAGAAACAACCTTCATAAGTTGAAATCTCAGCAAGGTGGTCAAAAAGCAATATCAACCAGTTTGAGCTAGTACCTCAGCCAAAAAGGCTGAGAGAATAAACATCAAAATAGAGTCTGATGACCTGATGAAGACAATTGACAAACAAGTGTAAACTTGAATCATGCCGTACAAAGAAAAGGTTACTCTATTCAAGGAAAAAATCAAGTTGCTCGGTACAAACTTGGATATTGTAACATCCCGAGCGCTGACGAGGGCGGAGAGTGATCGCCGGTGCAAAGAGGCATGGACAAGGAGCGGCTCCTGACAGGCTTCCAGCGTGGGGGTTACATGCATGAATGAATCAAATCGACACCCGAAAGAGAGGGATTCCAAAGACTGTGCAGGGGTGAGACTGCACAGTTTGGAATAGCTTATAAGAATTGATTGGTACTACCTATACTAACAAGATGCATCTGCTTTTCGGTAGCCCAGATCGGAAGAACTCCACAGTTAAGCGTGCTTGACTTGGAGTAATTTTAGGATGGGTTACCTCCTGGGAAGTTTTCCCGGAAAGTGTGCGAGTGAGGAAAAAACACACTGAAAAGTCTCGTGTTAGTATGTGGGGATAGTCGTTGATTCTTGAAGCATCCAGGCGTTACAAGTGGTATCAGAGCAGGGCCTCTCTTCCAGTACGGTGTGGTTCGAGGACGAACCAAACGGAAGCTGGTGGGCATGTAACATCCCGAGCGCTGACGAGGGCGGGGAGTGATCGCCGGTGCAAAGAGGCATGGACAAGGAGCGGATCTTGACAGGCTTCCAGCGTGGGGGTTACATGCATGAATGAATCGAATCGACACCCGAAAGAGAGGGATTCCAAAGACTGTGCAGGGGTGAGACTGCACAGTTTGGAATAGCTTATAAGAATTGATTTGTACTACCTATACTAACAAGATGCATCTACTTTTCGGTAGCCCGGATCGAAAGAACTCCACAGTTAAGCGTGCTTGACTTGGAGCAATTCTGGGATGGGTGACCTCTTGGAAAGTTTTCCCGGAAAGTGTGCGATCTGATACCATAAAATGTAACACCCCGTTCTAGAATCGGTTTGTTAACATCGCATTATGATATTAAGCGCAGTTACAATCAAATGGGTTCAATTAAAATCCGATTAAATTTTTCATTTTAAAACATGCCGAATTTATAATGCCCAATTGTGTGATCATAACCATATTACATTGCGAAATAAAATAAATTAAGCTTAACATCATACTCTTATATCCTTAGACCAAATGTTATTAAATGTCTTCTCCTAATCATTAGCTACGCGTGGCTTCGAACCGCGCCTCGTTTGGAGCACTGTAGCTCGCGTTATGACAAATTAGAGCAACATAAGTGTGTGTTGGACACAGGCCCCGCGCGCTACCGGGCGCTCAAGCGCGCGTTATCGGGCGCTAAAGCCTCCATCTGAGCGCTTAAGCGCACAGAGGCAGAGAGCATCAGGTCTTTCAGTGTAAATGGGCGCTTAAGCGCGAACCAGGGCGCTCAAGCGCGTTATCCTAGGCGCTTAAGCCCCCACTTGGGACGTTTTAGCGCGCAGAGGCAGAAGCATCTCTTCCTTCAGTGGCTATGGGCGCTCAAGCGCGCAACCCTGGGTGCTCCAGCACGAGGAGGCAGAGAGCATTGGCTCTAACAGGGGCAGCAGGGCGCTTGAGCGCGCTGCCAGGGAATTTTCCCTCTCTCATTTCTCAAGTCCCAACCTAGGGGAAAGGGCATCCCCATGACAAGCCTCAATGGTTCATGCCTCATAACTTAACCCTAGCACTTATCCAACCTCTCCTCAGGGATTATACTAAATTTTGGGCAGCATAACCTTTGTTTTCTCAACATTTCCCAATTTTGCAATAGGTACCTAATATAATTTCCAGCTCAACAATCCAATACATAAAGAGTATGCATATAATGAACTTAAGGTAATCATCAATTACAAATCATGTTCATTACAATTCACGGAACTTAGCTTACAAAACACTATGATCACTCCCTTGGCTGCCATCAACAAAGAGATAACCAAAGGCATGAGCATAGGCTAAGTCCATTCCAAATAAACAGAACATACATCTATCAATTGTCTATTAATTACAATCCTATACATGTGAGCTACAAAACAACATGTATAATATCAAAATACAGGATCCTTATGCATCACTACTAGTCCAAGTATGGCCACTTGCCACTGGTGGCTTCTGCAGCATCCTTACCTGAAAGGGGGTCCCCACAACACGGGTGAGATATACGAATATATCCAGTAAACCAGGGGTCCTTGGAGCATCTATCCACCCCACAGTTCCATATCAGTGTAATAGCAATAACAATAATAATGCAGTAAATACATATCTATGCAAAGTGCAATAACATCTCCAGGAGAAATCCCTCGAGCTCTCAAGCTGTCCTAAGGAAACTCAGATGCAAATAGTCCTACTGGCCAGCTAAACTACCAAGTATGATTTACGCATCGTCATGCAACATACCAACAAAGGGAAACACCATCCTATGCCACACCAAATGCATACACATACGTATAACAAAGCATTACACTATTTCATTGCATTTATATACACTATAACTACCACTACCCTTTCAGGGCTTGGTGGAACAATAAAGGGAATTACACCCAAGGTCCGAAGGCTTACCTCAATGCTTCAGTCAACCTTTGTTTACCACCAACAGGTTCCACAACTAGTCAACTTTAATTCCAACTATTATTTGCAATTTCACCTACATTAAGGTGCCATAGTATCAATCATGCCATCCAATGAATATTCATATATACTCATTAATACCACAACAACTATACATCACAACTTAGCATGAGCTTACCTATTCCAAGGAGCTAATCAAGCTCCATAGCTTGCTCCGATGGTTGATCACTCACGATTGGTCCAAATGTCTCAATCCTAGACATCACAAGGACACAATCATCAATCAACCAACACAATCATCAATCAACCAAGCCAAACCATTGAGCATAATTGCAAGAAAACTCAAAACCAAGTATTATATTCTTGCAATATTCAAAGTATACTCATATAACTATCTAAGCTCATTTTCACCGATTAATCATCATTCTTAGCATTTCTCATAACATACGCTAAGCTCCAATACGCCTAGAACATAGCCAATCTATCAACATTTCATAAAAACCCTAAAACACTATTCATTAAACCCTAACCATGAAATTTTCCAAGAAAACAAGGTTCAAGGGTTAGAATCTTACCACCAATGGTCACACAACCAAGGATTGATGGCTCCTCAAGCTTCAATGGAGATTGAAGCTCCCAAAACCCCAAACTCTCATAAAGGGGCGAACTTTGAGAGGAAAAATCTCACAACACAAGACTCCCCACTAAGAACCAAGCTTGGATTAATGATGAGGGCGAGATTCTAAGTGATTTAGGCTTTTGAATCTTCAAATTTGGTTGAGAATAGCTCCCTCCTCTTCTCTCTCCCTTTCTCTTTCTCCTTCTTCTTCTTTCTTCTCCTTTCTGTCGACGAGTTTCTTGGGGGGGTTTGGGTTTCTTTTGTGTTGTTTTATCACTTAACACATGTTAAGTGGTAACAAGTGGGTATTAGTTCGTCTATCTATTCGACTCCATTAATTACCAAACTTTACCAAAAAGTCTGGAATATTATTCTAGGAATATTTCCACTTTTATTTTTATATTTTGGGTACTTTTGCCTACACTTATTTATACCCCTTAATTTTCACTGAGTACACTTTTTAACTCCAAAGTGACTCAAATTCATTTAATTAAGTCTTATACTCAATTTTACTCACTAAAACATGCTTAATCATTTAATTACATGTAATTTGCTAATTAATTGGGTTAGAGCTATTATAGATATGGCCAAAGCTCTAGACAAATGGATCGCCCCAATCACTAGAGCTAGATGGATCCTCAGAGTGTCCAACCGCAGAAGTAGTCTACTACGTGAAACATGATCCCAACATCACGGACATAAAACACAATATAACTAAAGTCATAAGGACAAAAGATTTCAGCTCAATATGACCCCCGCAACCTAATTCACGGAAGCTAGCCAAGTTATAAATGTTATAAAGCACAAGGGACAAAGTAAAAAAGAAATAGAACTCAAAAAAGCAAAGATTAGAGCCTGAACGAGGCAGTCTAAAGAAAGATTAACCAATCCCAAGTTGGACCTCGGCTAAAAAAGTTGAGGGAGGAATACTGGAACAACATACTCAGTACTTGGCTAACTAAAGCCAACACCAAAAGTCAGAGGCCAAGGTAAAATTTGAACACGGAACGCAGATAAACAAGAATACACTGATCGTAACTCAGAAAGGTCTGGATAAGACCTCGACAAAGAGGTAAAAGGGAAAACCCTCCTAATAGGGACCTTGGTCAGGAAAGTTTTACCAACAAGAGAAGTAAGTG
Source organism: Gastrolobium bilobum (assembly GCF_033153095.1). Classification (NCBI taxonomy): domain Eukaryota; kingdom Viridiplantae; phylum Streptophyta; class Magnoliopsida; order Fabales; family Fabaceae; genus Gastrolobium; species Gastrolobium bilobum. The sequence goes on from NW_026896543.1 coordinate 95,801, forward strand.
CTGCAGATTTGAAAGATGGGTTTAGACTCACTTAGCACCCAACATGGACCAGGACATAACTGAACCCCAATAACGAAGCTCGATAAGTTTGATCTTGAACACAATCGGAGACAATAATTGCAATTATCGACCCAATTAAATCGGACAAGAAGGGTTCAACCCAGAAGAAAATTGTAGGAAAAAAGAAGACAAGTTCGTCAACACAGAGACAACTAGCTATTACACCCCGGCAGCCCGAACACCGAAACTACTGGGCTGGGGGGAACTATTCTGGACCTCTTAGGGGGTGTTTGGTATGGGTATTTGGTATGGAATGATGGGAAGTAGGGTGGTAAATATTTAATAACCATGTTTGGTATGAGTATTGTGAAAAAAATCTCAGCAGATATTTTTCCCGGGTATTTCCCTTTTCAACTACACAAATGCAAATAATTACACCACTGATTCTTTGGTATTTTTTTTTTTTTTGCCTGGGGTCTTAGATTCTGAATATAATATGTTGAGTCAAATAATTATCTCATCAATATTTTATCATCAATCAAACATAGCATCATTAAAATGAACTCAACTTTTCCGGCAAAATTTTGGTCAACCAAACACTTTTTCGTAACTTATCCGGGATAAAAAAATTCTTATCAAATACTCAACTATCTTTTTTTCCAGGTTAAAAAAATATCTATAATACCAAACGCCCCCTTAAAGCAAAAACAACTCCCATAGAAAGTACATAATGGAAATGTGCAACCACATAATAAGTATCATGTAGAGGAATGTTTAACCCAGAATTTGCCGGGACTATTCCAGTGAGATAAAAGATAAACTACTTATCTCATCCCTCAACAGACACAAATAAAGGGTTAAGCTTCTCAGGTATACACACTGAATTCTTTGCTCTTTTGCCTATCACTGTGCACACAACTCACGCCTTTGGTTATATGCCAGTATTTTTATTGTGCACAGTGATCTGTTACCCCTTGCAGTGTCTCTTTCATAGACTCTCGCGAACGTACCGATCCAAGATACAAATATCAACCTTATGTTGGACATACCGATCCTCTAGGATCAAACAATAACAATAAGACTAAACCCTATTAATATAAATAAACTAATAAAGGAATGGATTTTCAAAAATATATATTCCAAGATAATCTATATATATTAAACATTCTCAAACAACTTTGGAATTTTGATTGTTGCAAGATGAAATAATTGTTTCTAATCTTTTAACCTCTTCATCGTCACTTATGTCTTTGTCTTAAATAATATATATTTTATTATGTTAGTCAACAATTCCCTTTATTCTGTTTTATATTTTATATTATGTGTCATGAATATGCTTATAATGTATGCTTATAACCAGAAGCACTCGGAAGACACATGCTGGTAACTATAGTTTGTTCACACTATTTCTATCCTCTTTTTTTGTATATCCCTGTTACGCTATAGTTTTAATATGTCATGTCCCAGACACACGAGTGAACTTTTTTGTGCTTTTTATTTTAAATGTTTTTTTGAACAGAAGATTGGCAATCTGAGCTTTGATAAATATGACCAGTTAGCTGTAGAAATTGTTGTTGCAGCAGCATACACAGGGGCCGCATGAATCAATGTGCTACTGTTTAAATAAAGAAAATTTAAAATTTTACAACAAAAATTCTACGTCTTAAAAATATTTCATGTCATAGTTTGATTTTCTATAAGAATTTTTCAGATTTATTTTCTTTTTATGTCTTCAGTTGTATTTTCTAAATTTTATCTTAGTTTGATTTTTTTTTCCTTGTCTTGTCCATATTTTTTTTTATTTCATGCATATGAAGGGTTCTCAATCAAAATCAAGACTCAACAAGACAAAATGGACTTTACTTCGAGTGGGCTTGTCTGCCAAAACCCGATGGATCAATTTTCATTGTTGAACTTTATCGTACCATCCTTCGTACCCTAAGCCCAACTACATTAAAAAACACTCCTCCGTATAGAAAAAAATAATACAAAAAAAAATCAACATGGCAAAATGGATAAAAGTATAATATGATTACCCCTGTTACGAGAAGACAAGAAAGTGGGAACCAATCTAATTAAATTCAGCGCGTTTTTGAGTGATGTATTAGGTCACTGGTTCAATCGCATGACTTAATAAATATATATAAATTTATTATTTACATTAAAAAAATTATAAACATATTCAAATACCTGTAAAAAATAATATCAATTTCTAATATTTTAATATAAAAAAAAATCACACATTATTATTCAACAAATAATCAAACAAAAATATAATATTTGTGATATTGGTGCTTTTGGTTCAGTAGACAACATCTCTAGTTATATATTAAATCAGAATTCTTATATAGTGCATAATCAAGATAATATTAATATTGTCGGTACATCATTTATATAAGTCAATAAGCAACAAATCACTCAAATGTTTTAATACTTGGCCAATCCGCTCTTCACTCAACTGATTATATGATCAATTTATTAGTTTTTGAGTCGACCCGACCGTGCGTTCCGGGTTTATCAACACTGCTGGGAACACACTTAAAATGCCATACGCCTGTAGCCAGTAGGATTTTATGCACTCAATGTTATATTCTCACAATATCCCAAAGGTTGACCCAACTTTGATTGCGTAGATACGTTATTGTTTGATACATCAATCTTCATGAAAGCGATAATCCTAATTTTTCACTATATTACTTGTACGACCGATATATTTTCTGTAATTGCTACACATAGTATGTTAAGGAATAATATAATAATATAAAATTATATATCTTAACAATTTAACTTTTGAGGCTATTGAGAGGTCTAAACTTCATTCTTGATACCCATTATTTCAATTCAAATCCTAGTAAAAACCGAGGCATAACAATATGCTGAAAATAAAGGCATAGCAGTCTGTTTGTGACATACATGTTATACCAAATTACATATGAAGCATTGTGCTGCACGGAAGTTCTCAGTAGCTAAAGCACAAGTACATGTAAACTCTTTTATTAATGCTTCAAATAAAATCTAGTAAAAACTGAATGCCACTAAAGGTGCATTTAGGGAATGAAGAGTACATTGAAGTAAATATCATGAGGGAAGAGATTTATCACTTTGACATGATTGCAGCAAGTTCTCTCACCATCTTAGCAGCTACCATAGCAGTTAATCCTGTAGCAGTATCACGTTTTGGGTTGTATTCAACCACATCTCCACCAACAATATCACCTTTAAGATTTTGCAGGATGTTGAGAACATCTCTGAAAGAAAGACCACCTGATTCATGATGAGAAACTCCTGGAGCATACCCAGGATCAAGACAATCCACATCTATTGATATATATACCCCTTTAACGCCTTCCCCAAGTTTCTGCAAAATCAAAATCCCAAAGGTTTATATAAACCAAATAAGCACCAACTATCAAAACAAGAAAAAACAAAAAATATTAAAAGTGATAGACAGAGAGAGACCAGGTTCTCTAAGAAGTGGCGATCTTTTGAAAATGTTCTCATTTCATATTGCTCTACACCGAATTTTTTGCCTTGTTCACGCCCTTCAATATTTATTGATCTTATGCCAACCTGAAATAAATTAATGAATTAAAAAGCATGAAGAATATGTGACATATCATGCAAATCGTGGATGAATTTTGAAATATTCACTACTATCACTTAGGAAGAGAAATCAGATATTATAACATAGTGAAGAGCTTGCAGCAATTTAGCTACTGAAACAAAATTAACAATAAAATTCGTCTGATGAAAACAAAAGTCAAAGAAATAAAACTAAAGAAACCATATGCATCTGTTCTTTTCCACTTACCTGATAAATTCAGCTTATATACACTACAGAATCATTTTGATAGGTTTGTTAAATTAAATTGAACTAAATTTCAACAAAACACACTTCCTTATGAGGAATTCAACATACTTAGTTCTATCTCTTTGCTGGTCAAACTAAACATTATTTCAAATAATCTATAATAGATCATACTATTATGCAAGAAGAAATCATAACAGTATGAACAGAGGTACAAATTAATAACAGAATAAAAATGCTGAATGAGATGAAAGTAATAGCATATTATGACAGAGCATCACATGGTTTATGTTTCAGAAATGCCTTATCAAATTAAACTGTTTAGGATAGAAAAGCTACAAAACATATAAAAAAAAAATGCCTGCAAGAGTCTTCGAGCATAGCCACCCTCCATGATTCGAGCAAAGGAAGAAGCATGCGAATAATAGTTTCCTTCAAATTTATCATAGATATCAGGATGTGCATCAAGATGAAGAATATCAACTTGTCCTCCAAGCTTCTCAGAGATAGCTCTAACAACTGGATATGATATTGAGTGATCACCACCTAAAACTAAGGGGCGTAATGGATCCTGGAAGAATATAGACACCATGAGAATCAAACTATATCTTGTTCAAACACAGAGTTATAAGAAAAATATGATAATTCATGTGATAGTAGATTTGATGCTAGAAAATCTTGTTATTTCCACAAAAAAGAATTCCAATCTAAGTGAAGTTTTTAGGAAAAATAAATCATAATGAACTGAAAATAATGGGGAAAAAATTACATTCTTTTTTAAAAAATAAAAATTACCTGCTCCATGACTAGCTTGACAGATTCACCAACAACATTCATCAATATTTCATCATCTACCCCACAATCTCGAAGTTCTTGGATAGGAACATCACCAACATCAGATAGCACTCGTGCATCCGCTAAATCCTTTCCTGCAAAATCAAAATCATGCTAAGAATAAATTGCCACTTGAGTTTACTATAGTCATAGCAAGAGACTATCATCAATAGTCTAAGTGACACCAACTATAATAATTGGATTATGAGATCATGTCTTAATCTAAAACCTTAACACATTAAATATAGAAAAAATTATTTTCCCTTTTAAAGGATATTTTTTTTTTTGTCTTTTATCACTTTATAATTATGTATTTGGAAAATATATAGTTATAATATTAAATTTTTTTTCTTTTCAGAATCTTTTTAGAAATTTATTGACTGAAGTGGAAAGAGAGAAAAAACAACTTTTACATCTGGGAAATATATAGTTATAAAAAGTAAAAAGATATAAACTTCTATCATCTAAAATCACATAGACTAAACCCTTAAGTATATGATTCTTTATACTTATTAATTACCAATATAAGACTTCACCCCTTCCTCTTCAATTCCCAAAAAATTTAGGCTCGTCTTAACAAAGAAGAGTTTCTAATATCGTAGGTAGTGTTTGGTTGAAGGATTATTTTGGAATTGATGGGAAAGTGTAAATGGATATTGGAGAATACCACGTTTGTTTCAGGTTTTTTCAAAAAAATACTAGGCAAATGAGATAGATGGGGAAATGACTTTTGTGTTGATTTTTGGATGAAATTCACTGTTACAGAATACCACTTGAGATGTGGTATTTTGAGATAACTGGAGAAGTGAAAAAACAAGTGGGAAGTTTCTCCCGAACATAGATTTTGCAAATTTAAATAAATTTTCCTAATAATATTTCGGTCAACCAAACAATTTTTTTTACATTTTCCTACTAAACTCATTTTCTAACCATTTCCCTAGTAATTACATTTCTCTAGTATTTAAAAAATTTCTCGTCGACCAAACACCAAAGAAAACCACATGAATACCTTCTTCAGTTGTGGAGTTTGCGCTAGCACACCAAATGGCCTCTCTAATGAAAGGGGGAGCAAATGCGGGTCCTTCAAGGTATGATGAATTATGTCCTATAGGAACTCCAAGAAGAGATGAAGTTGCTACAGCACCTCCAAAAGCACGTACAAGTTCTCCCTGGAGGAAAAACAACTTTTGCATTTACTTTTGCTTTCTTGCAAAGCTTATTATAATAAAAATCACCCAAATAAAAACAAACCGGACTCATTGGTTTGACCAGTTTAAATTAAAAATTGTTTCATTGATAGTCTATCCATCCTTTTAACTTGGTAGTTTTAAAAATAGTTACGTTAGAGAAATATGATATAAAATATATGACCAGTGACTTATCTTCACTTAATAATTTAAATTTTTCGGTTGATTTAACTTTATATGAACTTTCATATTAGAAAAATATCATATAAAATATAAAACTAATAATATGCTTTACGCTAATAACTTAAATTTTTGAGTTGAATTCATTCTTTATCATTTATACCACTCAAGTTGATAAGTGGTTCAATTGTTCAAACTTCATTTCACTAAAAATATGAAAAGTGTTATGCTAGGTACCAACCTGTAGCCTCCAATGTGTTGTTTATGCTTTTTACTATTAGAAAAAATAAAAATAGAAAATCAGTAAAGGAAGATAACATGAAAGGTGACATGCCTTAAGTTTTGCTCTTTCTCGAATGAGTGTAAGTGAAGCATCTATCACACGTTTTTGGGCTGAATCTACCGACTCACGAGATATTTTTTCCCCGTACAGTTCCCGCATGGAATGTAAGCCTCTGCGTCCTATCCTTGACATTTCTGTGTCAAAAGAACAAAACAAAATTCAATGTTTATTTTTAGAGGCCCAATAAATTTTGTCAATTTTACTTATATTACATACTAACGAATTTTATTTTTGAGTGATTAGGGATATGCAAATCAATGAATTTAGACTTTAGAGTTTGATAGATGTGTAATAGTAAACTTAAATTTGGTAAATTAAACTCTCTTCCTAAAACATAAAACATAGCACCACAAGCACGGTGATTAACTAGCAAGGATTGTTTTAATTTAACACTGATCTCGAGTTTAAGTTTGTTTTTCCTGTCCCATTCGAACCAGATTAATTGATAAAAAAATAAAAAAAATAAAAAAAACATATTAAACACAAGTAACTCAACTCCTATGCTAATATAAGAAACAGAAAATCAAATTCTTTGGGTTCACTTAAATTTGTCCACCCGATTTTATCAATTTGCAAATTCTTCCGCAATTAGTTAAAAGAATGAAATTGGTAAAAAAAAAAAGGGAGTAATTAAATATGACACGTTCCCTAACAAAAAATCCTCTAACAATTCATTTTTTTAGTTACTCCGTTCTCTATTTCTATTTGAGAAAATCTTTAAGAAAAGAAAAAAAATTCCATGGAACTAAAATATGTTGATGTTTCTAGTAAACTAAAAGAATCGCTTGTTATCAAAAAAAAAAAAAAAAAAAAAAATCGCTTTATAGCTATTTTGCTTCAATCTCATGTTTTTCTTCCCTTTTCTTTAATCAGAAAATTTCTTTTCAGCCCACAGCTAGGAAGCACGTATATGACACTGTTATGATAGATATATTAATGTTTTAAAAGTTGGTATTAGTTAATAAAATACAATTTATCTAATTATTATAGTATTTTCATTTGTATTTGTGTAAGAAAATGAAAGTAAAAAAATTACAAAATGTAACCAGGTATTTAAAGTATCTGTTAAGTGGAATAAGAGTGTAAGTCAACTAATATAAAGTGTTACTTGTTACTAGAAATGAAGTACTAAAAATGCTATAACTTAAACTACTTCAAGAAACACTTTGTTAAGCAATAGAATAATCTCCAGGATCGGATAGATGTTTCAATTTCATTTTTCATTTTCAAACAAAAGTAAGCAAAAGGGTAAACAACCCAAAATAAAATAAAAAAATTGAAAATAAATTGTGAAACACCCAGATGAATAGAGGATTGTCCAAAGTTTCAAACTTTACAATCCAGAAGACAGATTCCTCTTTAATTATGTCAACATGGAAACAAGAACAATCAATTCAGGTGTTAAAATTTATATGCATACCCTGGATTCTTGCAAGAGAACGGAGGATACTCATTGTAGAGAGAGAGAGAGAGAGAGAGAGAGAGAGAGAGAGAGAGAGAGAGAGAGAGACGGGGGAGTGAAGAAATGGCACCAAGTATAACTGGGGTCACTTGCTACTGCCTCATTTCCAAGTGTGGTTATATATACACATTTTCATTGGAGTAGTACAATTTTTTTTAATGGACAAGTCTAAAAATGAATTTATAATTATAAAGTGAAATTAACTTATTTTGAAACTAAAAAGTTTTTAATTTAAAACTTTGAACCGAAATTTTGGAAAAAAAAAATTAAGCTATTATCAAACATGTTATATGTAAGAGTGTATCAACTTTTAATTTAATTTATAGTGTATTGTAACTCTAACCCACTAAAATTTAAGGATAAATATATTTTTATTTGTTCACTTTGAAGAGAAACTCACTTTAGATAAAAAAAGTTCTAATTTAATGATACACAAAAAATTTCCCTTTAAAACTAAAGAAGTTATTATAAAAAATGAGTTTGATGTTAGAAACAAGTATGATTTTAGCAATTGGCAGATACCTCATTGGTCATCTCACACATTAGGGCTTATCCTAGGCATTGGGGTTTAGTACTAAAGACCCTAAGATAGTTGTTGAGATATATAGTCTCTCATTGGTTGTATGGGTAACTAATGTGGTTTTTATAAGGCCTTGAACACTCTCACCCTTTGAGCTAGCTTTTGGAGTGATGTATCACAAGGTTCTTTACATGATATCAGAGAGAGCTCTTGAGTAACTATAAGGTTACAAGTTCGATCTCACCGCCCCCACTTTAAAGTGGAATTAAAATAAAAAGCACAAAAAGGTAAACCAAAAATTGGGCATGTGTAATATTCACGCTTCTAGCTCAATGGGCTCTCATGTGAGGAGCGTGTTGAGATATATTCTCCCACATTGGTTGTACCTTTATAAGACTTTGGACACTCTCACCCTTTGAACTAACTTTTGGAGTAATGTATTCCCACTAATTTAGCCAAGGGTTTTATATATGTACCTGTGGGATTACGATGAAGGCAACATTTGTCCTCTTTTATGTGCTGCTTTTTATCAATGCAATGGAAAAAATCCAAATATATCATCTATTTTATTGTTTTAACAAAATATTTATTAATTTGAGTGAAATGCATATAAAGAATATATGTGTTTAACTCGTACATCACTCCATCTATAACTTGTTCAAAAATCAAAATGAGTTTTTCACGTGTCATGCTCTGTAAGAAGTATATGGGGTGCGCATGACCTATATGCGTATTGCAAGCGCGTCTTGCATTATGCAAATATTTGTATAAATATTCATATATGGTGGTAAATTGGTGATCCACATACTTTAAGACAAATTCTTATGCAGGTTTAATTCGTATTAAATAAACAAATAATTTGTATCCAGAAAAAAAGTAAATAATTTGTCAAGAAAAAATTAAGAGAGAAGTTATATTTATAAAAAAAATTCTCATATAACCATTTTATGGTTATTAGATCAAAATTAAATCAATAGCTCTCATTTAATATTATTTTATAACTCTTAATTTGATTTTAATTTAAAAATAAAAAAATAATTATAAAAAGGTTATAAGAAAAAAATTATAAATATAATTTTTCTCAAAATTAAATAGGTGATATATTTGTACTTTTGCCTTGTTTGGATAAAAATGCCTTTATCCGCGCATGCCACATATTTTATTAAGGAAAAAATATTTGTTTTTTTAAATGATATAATTTGTGTCATTTTAGTCTCACAAAGAAATGTGAGTTACATTTTTTTTTGTCCAATCTTTCTTTTATGATTTATCTTTTTTTTTACTTAAAATGACATAATTTTATATCTTTTAAAATGACATAAACTTTTCACTTTTATTAAACGTGTTATGATGAATGATGGGTGTGGGTCCATTTATTTTTGTGGTGTCATTGTGTCAAATATGGTATTGGTGGATGGATCTTCTTGTGGTTCATGGGAATCTCATACGACTTTTTTTTTTTTTGTAAAAGATCTTATAGGGCTTTAGGGCCCAGTTGTTTTCTATGGCTCTGTTGCACTGTGTGTGGTCCTACTACTACTGCTATACGGAAAATTTGGTGTATCATCTTTGTGATAATATTGTGTGGACCAGTCTTTGAATAATGAAATTTTGTTGATCTTTTTGCAGGTAATGGAATGGGGACCGTGAAAATCAACATAGACTTTTATATTTTGTTCACATTATAAGAACACGTGTAGGAAGGAAACTTACTTATTTGAGTAATTTGTTATAACCTCTTATCTACCTATACCCATTTCATGCATATCTTCTTATGTCAGGTGGTTTTATATGACGTTGGTGATTCATATTAACGGTTCTCATATGGTGATGTTTCATAAAAGCCGTATGCTTAGTTTTATCAGCTTCTTTCTGCCACTCCACTTTCTTATCTCTTTTTTCTTTTTCTTTTTTCTTGGGGTCATTTCTGTGTTGTTTTTTTTCATGCTAAAACACGCCCGTGAAAGAAACGGATACTATGGTCCCCTTCTTTTACTAATTGGGATACCACCATCAAAATCATATGATTTTTTTTTTTCCGGAAAATATCTTTTGTATTATTGTAATATTGACAACCCGATAATATATTATTTATTAATATTGAGAAAAAATAATTCACCTAATTTTATTTATTCCATCCACTTCTCTGTAATTAATGTCACTTGAGTTTTGTTTTAGGTGTAAAAAATAACTACAGTAACAATTAGGATATGATATTCCATGTATTAAGGGTGTTCGCACTCTGAATTGGATCAATTTTAAAGTGAAAATCATCTGATCCAATCCCTTTGATTTGATCATTTAATCATCTGTTCTGTTTGGATTTTTAAAAAAATCTTATTCAATCCAATCCAATTTTATTTAATTTGGATTGGATTGGATTAGATTTCGATTTTTTGAATAGCCTAAAATTTCAACTATAAAACCACATACTATATTAAAATAAGGTTGGAAAATTCAACTCTTTAAACTAAAATAATTTTTAAAACTCATGAAGAGTTAAAATAGATTAATAAATATTAAAAAATTAAAACAAGATAGTTTGCTATCAATAGCATCCAATATTTCAAGTCACCATCTTTCAAAAATAATAAATATATAATACATTAGATCGGTTTTTACCAACAAAACTAAAAATTGATCTAATCCAATTAAAATATGCAAGATTTTTTTAATTTTTGATTTTTTTTTTAGTTTTCGATTAATTTAATTATAAATTTTTCGCTACGATCACAATAATTTGAATCGATTTGAATTGATGAATAGTTATATATAGTGTATGAGTTACACTTTATCCTTTCTGGATTACAGCTGGCACCTGTCAAGTTCAGCACATTTAGCTTGTGAACATTGCATTTTTTGTCCATACTATATTTATGTTCAATGTGTGATGGAATGATATTTAACATTTGATTTGGTTAATGTTTTAAATAATACGAAATATAATATATATATATATATGTGATAAAATTATTTCTGCAGCCGCTTTACGTACAACAACGACAAGTTATGGTTATGATTCCTCACATTTAATGTTTTTATCCTTTGTATGGTTATGATTACCCGTATTTAATGCTTTCAAATATATATATGGCAAGTATTTGATTGCTGCACGTACAACAGCTGCAGAAATGTAAGCCTCTATATATATATATATAGAATTAATATTTTTCATGTTATAGGAGATAATTTTATCTTCTATATACATATAAAAGTATGTCGGATCTATGTTTTCTTTTTCGCTCTCTTATCTTCATTTGGCCCTATATAGGCTCCATATATCTTTATGTGTATGTAAAAAATAAAATTATTTCTAACAACATGAAAAATATTAATCTTTTATATATATATATTTATTACTGATCCAAATGTATATAAAACATGATCCAAATGTAATGGGCCCAAGCCCCGGCCTCACACATCTGCAGCATAGTTATTGTAGTCTTTAATTCTCAAGGACAAATTTTTTCATCCTTTAACCAATGACATCTTTATCTTACTACTTCGCACGTGGCTCAGTTTACTGTATACCCTTTATGATTAATTTGTCGGTAACATTAATCTTAAAATCTTAGAGGAGTGCACAAAATAAATGTGATTAAATATATTTTTATTTTAAACTTTAATAAAATGAAACATTGACTCTTCAGTAATACGAGAGGAGGCAATGGAAATTTGTGCAAATTACAAAGGTGACGTGGATATTAATATAAGTCCCACATAAAAGAAGCCCACATTCAATGTCTTCATCATTAAGCACAGTTTTGGTCAACAAAGGCTGCTACCTCTTCTTCATCTCCCAAGCTTATCTTAGCAAGCTCCTCAACATTAAAAGTTACAGCCACATTACTTTGGCACCAAGATAAGCAAAGCTTATCTCAGCCACCTACAGTAACCAATTAGAAGATTTGTCACCTCACCACTTGCAAGTTGGTCATCTCCCAAGCTTCTCATCTCTCTACTATAAATACATTATGTTAACACAAAGGTATACATCTTCTTCAACATAATAAAAATCTGCTTGAACCATATCTGACTTGAGCGTCAGAGTGTCTTGTAGGTATACCCTCATCTTATTCCAATTAAGACCCATGGATTAAAGATACTCTAACTGGAAAATGCTCTGACTCAAGACGATTTCAGGCCATTTGTGTAGAGAAAGATCACACGATCAGCCTAATTGTAAAAGTAGTTCTGATCAAAAGGTAATTTATGGATATTTAATGATTGAGAAAATTCATGACTTTTTATGGAATATAATGAAACAAAATTGTTAGATGATTTTTTAAATGTTTACTAAAATTTCCATTTTATTATGGGTTTTACTTTTGTCATATTGTACAAATGGTAAATAATTTTCCTGTAGAGAGGGGATTATTGTGAAGCCACTTTAAAGAAAAAAAAAAAAAGGGAAAGAGAGGGGGGGGGGGGGGGGGGTGTGTTTTGCATTTTTTCGATGTATCAACAGGATGCAAAACTACCTCAATATGACACAAAAGTAAAATCCTTTTATTATTTAAAAAAATGGATCAATTAATAAAAAAATTAGTAAACAACAAATTAATATTCAATCTATTCCATATTTCTCTAAAGTAAAGCATTAATGCCTCGTTTACCGAAAAAAAAAACATTAATGCCTCGATCTCGAGGATTGGGTGATGATTATGTGAAATTAGTAATGGATGTAAGGAAAAATTATAAATAATCAAATGACTGAATTGTAAATTATAATATCCTCTCGGTGGTCAATTTTACCAATGCTCCACCTTAAAAGCCACCCTTCGTAAGGACTTTATTTAAAGGCCCAAACTCCAGAAGTTAAACATGTTGGGCAGAGTATGTGGTCCACAATTTAGGCCTACTCAATATGTGACAGTGTGTTTATCATATACTGGCCCAAAAATTTGAAGTTTGAATTGGATATGGACCCAAAACCTATAGCTTCATTTTTTGTTAATAGAACTATATTCTCTTTTCCATGTTTGATCATGGGTGTAGATTTAACCCATAAATAACAAAAATAATAATAATAATTATCACTTTATGTTAAACAATCTCATTATTTTTTTTTTCCAATCGATTTATCGATTACCTAACTAATCTAATTTGAGCACTGTTTGATTGATGCATTTAGTTTAAAGGATAACCTTTGAGATACCATGAACAGACTCGTATAAAAGGAACACGTTATTTATCATTAAAATCAATGATTGTTGGTATAATTATGTTATTTTTGTTGGTCATATGATAATGTGTTTATTGTTGATTTAGTCTAACGTGATGAGTTTTAGTATAACTGAAGACCCAACAAATCATGCAAAATGGGGGCCTTCTAGCATTGACAACAAAAAACCTCTCGCGCTCGACTCAGGAGTGAAGTCACTTAAACAAGCATGAAGAAACAAGTTATTTGCTCTTTGATTATGTAGTTAGAATTCACCCCTTTAAACACAAATCTTTTTTCTTTCAGCTTGTGGGGTTAACATTGTTGTGGTTTTCTGCTTTTGTGCGTGTTATATATATACTTGATTAAATTTGATCTTAAACTCAGGTCATGGAGGTCGTAAAGCTTGAAAAGACTGGCCATGATTGTTGATAATTGTCTCCTTCTGGAGTTCTGGTAAGTAATATTAAGATGTCATTCTTTGATGCAATCATGAAGAAAAAAAAGACCTTTGATAATTATAATCTCAGAAAAAACACTTCCATTGAAAAAAAATAAAATAAATACGCTGACAGTGTACATCGGTTAAATATTTAGAGTAATCATGTATATACAAAGCACAAAAACGACTTAATCCGGGAGTCAATATTAACACGAAAAATAAAAAAAGGGAAAGATTTTCCTCTTTTTATATGAGTTTTAAAAATTGAAGGATGAAAATAAAGGATTTTTTAAAGTCTTCTCACATTTAAAATTAGAGTTCTGGATCCGAGAGGAAAAATATAATAAATTATTTATATGACCTTACTTTTTTTTACAAATTTTTTAATTTTCTCTCGTTTAATTCAGAAACAAGCAACCTTCTTTCGCTTTCTTCATTTCATGCAAAAACGAAACTCTAACAATGACCTCTCCTTAATCTTCCCTTCCATTCATGCTTTGATCTCTTCCCTCATGCATTTTTAGAGAAAAAAAAAGTTCTTAGAGAGAGAAAATAATTTTTAGAGGGAAAATTATTTTTAAATATGAAAATTACATAAATAAATTTTTTATAAATTTTAAATTTAATTTAACTTGTAAAATATAATAATCATATTAGTTTTTTTAAAAAGGATAAAATTGTAAAAATATCTCATTAATTATCTATTTTTTTCCCTTATTATATTTTTGACTTCCAAACAAAGAGAAGATAATATCCTTCATTTTTCTTTTTTTCATTCTCTTCTCCTCGTATCACACCCTTAATTGTCGATTTGAATTAGGGAGTTTTAGTATGAGCATGATTGTTTTACTGATGTGTCGTATGATTAGGGCCTGTTTGGAGCACTTGATAAAGAAGATAGGAAATGATAACTTATCATATCATACTTTTATCTCTTGTTTGGTGGGTCAATAGGAAATGATTAGTTTATCCTATTGTCTCATTTTATCCTATCAAATACATGATTTCTTATCCTACATGGGGAGCTGGGTTATGATTCAACAAGATAGGATACCAATATTGGATACCCAATATATCCCCATGCTACCTCCCTTCCAAACCCACTCCTCTCTCTGGACCATCTCCCTCCTCCTTGTCCTTGTCGAACTCCCTCTCTCTCTTCTTCTCATGCGAGTGAGGCTCGACGCAGTTTGGTGTGGTTTGAGCATTCAGCTTCAAGTGTCTCTTCATTCATCTATATAGCAAGTTCATGAACTCGTACTCTTAATTTTTTCTCTCTCCATCATCCAAGGATTTTCCATCTTTTTCCTTTGTTAAAATTTCCTTCGAATTCGTGAGCTGAGAATAATTCCTTGCCTTTCCGTGAAAAGATCCCTCAGTTTCCTCACCTTGTTTCTCCACAAGAACCCCAATTCCAGGATTTATTGTTACTAATCAGAACAAATTTCTCCACAAGAACCCTAAACCCTAATTTATGAATTGGGTTATCTTAAACAAAACAAATTTCATAATCTTATCAGATTTCTAATCAGGTGCTCATCAAACACATGATATGATATATGCTTATCAGCGCCATATCATATCCTACCCTTATCCAACTCTCTTATCTTATCATGTCCACCAAATGAGCCCTTAGTGTTTTATTACTTAACCAAAACTTCTCTCTGGTGTTAATAATATAAAGAATTTTATCAAATGATGGTAGTTCAGTTAGTACAAGTTAGTACAGGAGAGTTGAGCACGTAGAGATGAGAGCATATGTTCGATCATATCTAGTATATTATTTTTGGAAGAACTTTAAAGTCTTAATTTTAGACTCACTTCGAACAAGATTACTTTCATAAAAGATACCTTTGGTTTATAAAAAAAAATGAAGATATTTTTTTTCACTAAAAGAAGGAATGTTTAAATAAATATCTCAAAAATAATAACAATCTACATAAATATTAATTTTTTATTATAAATAATTTTTATCCAGAAAAAATCCTAATTTTCCTATTTCCATATCAGATAAAAATAAAAAGCACTTTATTTTCCCTTCTTTATATACAAAAAAAGAAAAGAATCACATTCTATTGCAGTTGTATTTTCTAGAACTTGAATCCAATCCTTGTCCATGAAAAGAAAACTCCTGCTACACCAAAAAAAAGAAGAAGAAAACTCCTGAGAAATGGAATGAGTCAATAAGCATTCATTTGAAAGATGCCATCTCTTCCTCTCCGCAACCCCCCATCACCGCTCTTCCATTTCATTCCAACCACCACCACACTCTTCCACTTCCACAAACACCCTTCATTCCAATCAAAAGCCATGGGTTCCTTTTCTTCTTCTCCTTCTCCTTCTCCTTCTTCTCCTTCTCCTTCCACATCCAACGACACCAAACATCAAAACCTCGACGAACACAAACTCTCCCACGTGCTCAAGTACCACAACCAAACCAAGCACAACTTCAAAAATTACGCCAGAGGGCCCCACGGGCTTGATTGGGCCAACCAGCCCAACCCATTTCGCAGGTACCTCTCTGCTCCTCTCCTCTCTCTCCTCCACTTCCCAACTTCACCGCCATCACCATCACCACAAACACAACCACTTGATGCACCCCTTTACTCTTCTCTCTTCAATTCTCTTCCTTCTCCAAAACCCATTTCCAAATCCACTATTTCACAATTCCTCTATGATTCCCTCGCCCTCTCCGCTTGGAAAACCACTGGCTTTTCCACTTGGTCCCTCAGAGTGAACCCAAGTAGTGGCAACTTGCACCCTACGGAGGCCTACATCGTTGCACCTGCTATACCCTCTCTCTCTGATTCACCTTTTGTTGCTCATTATGCTCCAAAGGAGCATTCTTTGGAGCTTAGAGCTCAAATCCCATCTGGGTTTTTCCCCAAGTTCTTTCCCCCCAATTCTTTCCTTGTTGGGTTGTCTTCAGTTTTCTGGCGTGAGGCTTGGAAGTATGGGGAGCGTGCTTTCAGGTACTGTAACCATGATGTTGGTCATGCCATTGCTGCAATTGCAATGGCTGCTGCGAGTCTTGGTTGGGATGTGAAGCTTTTGGACTCTTTGGGGTGTGATGATTTGAAGAGTCTTATGGGACTTCATGTTTTTCCTGAATTTGAAATTCCATCACGTGCTGTTAAAGGGAAGATTCCAGAGATTGAGTTTGAGCATCCAGATTGTGTTATGCTGGTTTATCCAAGTGGGGTTAGTGGGTTTGATGTGAATTATAAGGAGTTAAGTTCTGCCATATTGGAGTTTTCCAAGTTGGAGTGGAAAGGGAAGCCTAATTCTCTTAGCAAAGAGCATGTGTGTTGGGATATTATTTATAGAACTGCTGAGGTTGTGAAGAAGCCTTTGACCTTGGGAAATAGATTCTTGGTTGATCCATTTCAAAGGAGTGACCTTTATAGTGAAAATTCATACAAGGGTTTAACTGTGAGGCAAGTTGTTAGGAAGCGTAGAAGTGCTGTTGATATGGATGGAGTTACAGGAATGGAGAGAGATACTTTTTATCAGATTCTGTCACATTGTCTTCCTTCAGGTTGTGGAGGGAAGCAAAGGAGACAGCTTTCATTGCCATTCCGAGCCCTTCCTTGGGATGCTGAGGTGCATGCTGCATTGTTTGTTCATAGAGTGGTGGGGTTGCCTCAAGGGTTGTATTTACTGGTGAGGAATGAAAATCATCTTGATGAGTTGAAGAAAGCTATGAACCCTGACTTTCTCTGGGTCAAACCAGAGGGCTGCTCCGGTGATCTTCCTCTATATGAACTCCTTAGATCCGATTGTAAGCGGCTTGCTAAGCAGCTTTCATGCCACCAGGTACTTAATGGTTGGGGATTGTGTACCTGCCTCCTAAATTTTCACATTGCATTATGGAGTTTTCTTAAATTCTGGAAACTAAGTTGTTACATGACCAAATATTGTTCGAGTTAAATTGTGAGATACAGTTACTGAAAAGATAATAAATGTCGCTCTTTATATAGGAATTAGGATGATGGTTTGTTCCCATTGCTTTTAATAGTTAGGTGTTCTGAATTTGGCTTTTGCTTTTTGTTAGAGATATATAAAATCATTAATCAGGCCTTCACTTTATAGCTTAAGCTTTTGGGTTGAATTGGTTCATTATATGGTATCAGAGCCTCGGTGTCACGGGTTCGATTCTCACTGCCCCCCACTTTCTCTTGTGGAATTTCTTAGTACAGGTAGGTGAGCCTGTACTTTGTCCACCCTTCAAGCCCAATGGGCTCTCGTGTGAGGGGGTATTTTAGAGATATATAAAACCATTAAAGAGGCCTTCACTTAATAGCTTAAGTTTTTGGATTGAATTGGTTCTTTACACTTTTAAAGAGAATTTATTATTTAAATTCTGTTTACTCAATTAGTAATATATTTAACCTTATCATACATACTATACTAGTCCTCTGATTGTTTTTTCCCCACTTTGAATAAGTGAATAAATGAGGATGTGCCTGAGAGCAGTTGTAACTTGTAAAGCTACTCTTTTTGACCAAAGAGTGGAGAGTATGAATCCAAGAAATAGTCTCTTTACAAAAATACAAGGGTAAGACTGTGTACAAGGATTTCTTCACCCCTACCATCCTAAGTTAGGGTTTCATGGGGAGCTTTTTATTGAATAAGTGAATTAGCTGCTGTTTGTTCTTAATAGCATCATTCTTTGGAATTTGAATGTGAGAGTATCAAAATTTTATTTTCTTGCTTTATTATCCTAAGAGCTACTAATTTTGAGGGACAGAAATGATATAGGGTTTGTGATTTATTCTGTCTATTAATATCTCTAATCTTATGTGAGTTGACTTTACACCATTCATTCAACATCAACATCACCTTTATCTCAAACTACTTGGGGTTGGCACTTTACACCATTCATTGTATAATAATATTATTTCTTACTAAAATATGAACTGACACTCAATGCAAATTGCATCTCCTTTTTAAATGTGATACCTACTTGCAGGACATTGCTAGTGATGGTTGCTTCAGCCTTGGTATGTTGGCTCGTATGGAACCTACTTTGCGTGAGAAGAATGTC
This sequence comes from Gastrolobium bilobum, assembly GCF_033153095.1. NCBI lineage: Eukaryota > Viridiplantae > Streptophyta > Magnoliopsida > Fabales > Fabaceae > Gastrolobium > Gastrolobium bilobum. Next base: position 114,788 of record NW_026896543.1, read on the forward strand.
TGGATGTATCCACGTTTATTTTGGGAGACTGGAGTCCTTGGACAGGTGTTGTACCTTGAAGCACATGCTGTTGGAATCTCCGCAACTGGAATTGGTTGCTTCTTTGATGACCCTGGTATGATTCTTTTTTCTCACCCATGCTTTGAGATTGTTGGTCTGGTGGCAGTTATTTGTGGAAAATGTTTGATTTCTTGCTGAGTCAATGCAAAGATTAGTGATTAAGAATTATCAATACTAAGTTCTATATTCAGCATATTTATTACGTAGTCATCATTAAGGCAATTGCACTTTCACATCAAGTGAGCGTTGATAATTTAGCATCATTCTTCCATGTTCCATTATGCTGACAAGCATTAGAGTTTGATTATTATATTTTCACTTTTCTACAACCTTTTCTAATTTAAACAATAGGTTGAACTCAGTTAGATTCTGGTTAAGGATATGGTACCACAATGTAGATAGAAACTGCATGGAGGTCCCTAAAAAGATTTTCCTTGAAATATAGTCATGCTTGATATGATGATGACTGGAATAGACTTGATATACACAATTATTGGTTGTGATGTTAAATTTTGGACCGTTATCTTACACTGAGTAGTTGAACCTCCATGTGTTGGCTTGCAAAATTTGCTAATGAGGAATTTATATCCCAAAGCAGTCCATACAAATATAGGTTTATTCCCTCTTACGAGCCATTAGGAAATTAATTTAGTCCCATAATTGGAGAAGAACCAGAGTCGTATTGATAATGTAGAAATTCTTGATTGCAACCTGGGTTTATTCTGATCCTTGTAAGGTACAGTCTGCAAATGGAATCTAAACCTTATGATCATGGCCAATTAGCTAGTCTCATGTTACCTCAATGACTGTCAATATGTAATTGGTCAGTTAACTCACCTAAAGTAAAGCCATGTTATCAGAGTCTTTTACTGAAGAAAGATTGAGTTTCTCAAAGGCTGTTAACCATACTTGTAGCCATTGCCTTTGGTATCTGGTTTTTTCCGGCTTTGCCTTTATGACACTTTTGGTAGCGCGGTATGTATTTCACATAAATTGCATGTTATCCAGAGAATAGTTTTCTGATGGAGAGCCAGAGTCTAGGATCCTCTGGGTTCCTACTTTTACTAGCAATTGAACTACAGAAGGATTTACTAGTTGCTGAAGAGTAGTAGTTATACATTTTAGATGGAGAACCATATTCTAGGATCCTCTGAGTTCCTACTTTATCTAGCAATTGAACTATAGAAGCAAAGTTGCTAGAGTATTGAGTTGTGGGCTTGTGGCACATATCTGCAGGTGAAGTAAGCATCTGTTTTTGGCCCACAAAATTTGTTATAAATTAGAGTAAAAACTATTAGACAATAATATTGTCAAGGATAATGTTCATGGGGCAACAGGGAGAACTGGAATATTACAGAGGACTATTGCCTGTCATTGCAAGAATAAAATTTGACAGCTCTTCATCAATTAGATCATTAACCAAATAGAAATACATATTCTCAGCAGAAATGATATGTTGTACTAATGCAAATATTCAGAAACTTTATGTACTATAATGTTAGTGAAAGATTTAATTGTATTTGGCTATGAAATACATATCCTTTTGTATACTTGAAGGAACCAATGCAAATGTAAAAAATTACTTGTAGTGTACTTCTTGTAATATTGCACTAGTATAGTAATCGAAAATCTTGTGTTCTTTTGCAGTGCATCAGTTGCTTGGGTTAAAAGGGTCAACATTCCAGAGCCTCTATCATTTTACTGTTGGAGGTCCTGTCTTAGACAAGCGTATAATGAGTTTACCAGCATATCCAGGCCCTGATGTTGATGCTTGATGTTGCATAATTACTTCAAATTGCCATTCATTGTGAGGGAGACTTGCATAACAAAACACCCGTCAAATGAAACTCCCCCAAAACACACTTTCTTTGGATTGATATAACACCTCTGTATATCAGTATATGTGAGACCTCTACGTAGTTAAAATCTTAGCCACATGCACATCTACACATTTGATAATTTTGTTGGTGACATTAGGAACATACTACCTTCTTGTTAGTAAATATGTAATAATATCATAGTAATAAACCTTGGTGACAATGTTGTTTTCAAACGGGGAGGTATTAAACGTTGTTAGTTAATTAGTGAGCTCATTTGTATATTTAAGTCTTAGATGGCTAATGTGACTCATTAGAAAATTGCATTTGAATCAATGTTGTTTATATTGGAGTTTTTCCTCCTTAACTTGAAGGAAAGAGAATCTTAATTTTATCATATTTTCTATGGATGGAGATCATGATAACAATCCCGTCACCATTTGTAAAATAGAGACAATTTTACTTCATTGACGCCCCCAAAGCAAAACATTGGTCTCTATATTTGTCTATTGATAGCAAGGGTGAAATTAGAAATCAACTGTAATAGGAATCATATCGAACATATATAACATAAAACGAGGTGGACCATCAATTAGATGGGCTATGTGGAAATTTATTCCAATTGATACATGAGTAACATTACAAACTTAACGGGACCCTGCAAATAACTACCCATTTAAACATTTATTTTTAAATGTTAGTTGGTATAAGCAAAGAAGCACAGACACTTGTAAAAACAGGGAGAGTCGTGTCCGACACGCTCCGACACGGTGTCGGACACGCGGTCAACTTTTTCTGACACGTTGACCATTCCGACACGCGAATTTGACCGTGTCCGACACGGTCAAATGACATTTTCGTAATTTTTTTTAAAAAAAAATTAAAATATATTAATAAAACTTCCACTTGATCATATCAATTTTATTTTTTTTGTCTTTTTCCCCCTTAAGTAGATAAGAGATTATCTCAGCATCATTGTTGTCAATTCCTATCACGCTCTTGTTGTATCTCCTTGTTCCTGATCTCTTAATATGATTTGATCTCTCTATCTGATATTATATATATCTCTCATCCCAGTTCTTATTTTTTTTATTAAAGCTTTCATCTTTATAACGTGTTGATGGGTATTATTAATTTAGTTTCATTTTTTTGTTAAATTATTAAATATTAAATGAAATATACACTATATAAATTAAAAATATTATTTAATATTAAAACGTGTCCTAACGTGTCGAAATCCATAAATTTTTAGGATTGACGTGTCGGAATGTCGTGTCGTGTCACGTGTCGTATCGGTGCTACATAGGGTATAAGAGGTTGAATGCAATTTATCCAAAAAAGAGAGAGGTTGAATGCAATAGTAAGTAAATTATGTTCTGAGGAGATGATAAAGATTAAAGTGTATCCGTATCGGTAATATTAATTGGTAGTTAATGCAGTTCCGAATCCTAGTCTTCGGTAAGTTTCTTGTAGAGATGATAAAATGCCGTTGCCAATAGAGTAATGATATTTACATAATATTTGATATCTGCACAGCTTTTAAGATTCAAGATGGAAGGAGGCAAGGCAAGGACACAAAATAAAGCTTTTAAGATTCAAGTTGACTTTGCTTGAACTGTACACAGTGAAGTTGTTATCCCTTGAAAATTGACTAGCTTTCAAAATTTTAAGATGTATATAACTTGACCATCAAGTTAAGCTGGAAAAATGACATGTGCACATAAATTAGTCCCAATACAATTTCCAGTGCATCTCCTGCACACAAGTACATCAAAGTGATATCTATACCAATATGTACTATCAACAACTTACAAAAGGTAAATGTAAATCCAAAGTGCAAATTCTCTTCTTTAAAAATTATAATTATATAAACATGATGGATAGCTTTTCACAAGATCCTCTATATACTAATATAGACAAAATGAATCCCCAGATGGCATTATCTGCCGTTCTTGATGGAGCCTGGAAGACATGCACCTGGTGCATTGTTAAAAAAAATCTGGTAGTTTCTGCAAAAAGGATGATCACAATCACATTACTAAGGTTATGTTTGTGCCAAATTGCATAATTTGCACCAAAATTTTGACATCACCAGTCAAGCAGCACTTCAAGTATCCTCTGTATGTAAGAGTCACATCTTTCATGTTGTAGAGCAGTAACATATTTATTGCAAAAGGGTCACAGTTTCACATCAATGTATACCATTATCCATGGTCGCAAGTCAACATAAAAGTAGACCTCTTTTTGTTCCAATTTGTCAGACTTCCCCAGCAGAGTGAATACCAGCCATTCTACTAGCAAGGATCCAATGCCAAATTGAATGAAAGTGTGAAACTCAGGAATAAGGGACTAAAGAAGTGAACTGTTGCTGAGGGAGGTAACATCTCTAGCAGCACTGAACTCAATGGAGAAAAAAAACACCACTTCCCATTAAACCCGACTAGCGAGGGTGAGGTGAGAGCAATTCTTGTATGCAGTCTTATCCTTTCATAATTGCAAAAGGGTTGTTTCCTGGATTCGAACCCATAACCTTTAATGTGAGTTGTTGAATGTGTCAATGTCCTTAATGTTCCCAGTCAAACCCATTGCTATGCTGATCATAAATACAGACGATTAACCTTATACCTTTAATTTAATGTCCTACCTTCTGGATATAAGCACTGTCTTTCAGGGACTTTTAAGAACTTCAAATATATCCAACTTACGTCCAGAAAAGTGTAACTTCCTCATCTATCAAACATACAGGTGATGGATAACTACAATGACTATAAGTCATTTGCGTAAAAAATGCCAAGTATTTAAAGAACACGAGGAGATATGAATTCACATGGAAGGGATTGCTGTATTCAATAATGAAATCAAATCAATATTTGAATGAATCCAAGAAAAGTCCCAGTGTAAGGCCAGCCTTCCAATAATTAAATAAGGAAATTAGGCTCTTGCTCTTGCTAACAAAAGGAAGAGAAGCCCTATACATGAGAGCCCCAATGGCTTCCACAATAACTACAGCCAAGGCAGCAGATAGAATATCCCAATCACCAGTTTGTCCAATAACAGTGGCAAAGGCAGTTGCACAATAAACTCCAACCAAGAAGAAAAGAAGCTTCATCGCAAGATTTTTCCTCACCTCCTGAATCTTAGACGCTAACTTGGACTGAAACTCTTGAATCACTCTAATTATGCGGGTCCTTCCATTAGTGCCATTTGAAGTGGAAGGACTAAAACTACTGTCATCTATGCTGCTTCTAACGGACCAAGCCATCCTCCTGAAGAGGGACATATAGACTTAATATCCCAAGAAAAAGTTATCACAATAATACATAATTTTCTTCATACAATTAACTTACGATATTCACCTACAGAGTATTTGAAGTGTTTCAAATAGCGTACATGCATGTTCAGATACATGCACATGTTCATATTTATATCCCAAAATAGCTGAAAATATCAACCTTTTTGAATCATTAAACAATGCTCGCCTACCCTTTTAGAATACAACCTTTAGAAAGAACACAGATATTACCTTCTTCATAAGTTTTACACCAAATTAATCTATCCTGATTTTAGTAAAGAAGCACATTTCATCTATCCTGTGAAGATAACCTCCACCAAATTAAAAGATACTCTTCTCATCATCTTGGATGGTGCTTAGAGACCCCCAAAAGACCCTTAATTATGACTTCAAATACTTAATTACACCGAACCAAAGAAGAGGAAAATCTGTAACCAAATAAAACACTAGTGTAGAACTGTCTAACAACAAAGACAGGATAATAATATAATCATGTATTAAATATAAACACATGTTAAGCTCCATCTCTGCATTTATTTATCACAGAAACTCCAACTATGCAGTATATGTTTAAAGTTATCTCATTACATTTCCCAGATTCCCTACAGCATAGACTCTCATAAGAGCATAAACTGCCACTGACTTACTTGAAATTGACATTTAAACAAGGTTGAGGAAAACTGAAGGACAAGCATGTAGAGCATTGCTTCTGGCCAAACGTGGTTTTGAAAAAGATTGCAGCAAGACCAGCTTTAGAAACACCTGAACTGATATAATCAAATGATATAACCTTGGCACTTGTCATATAATTCGATGACGTCATTCTAGTTGCAAACAACATGCAGAGTCCTCACTCCTGGAGATGAAACACAATGTAAGAAACATCAATAGGCACAGTACCAGACACATAAAAGGGTGTCACGTTTAATCATGAAAAACTGAAACACTCCAAATCAACAATTGGATACAATAAATGGAGCCATTAAATAACTGGGAATTACCCTTTTTTTCTACAGGTTGAAAAAGTAGAGCAGGGTCTACTAGTAGAGAGGAATGGGCCCTCTCACGTTTGGTTTTCACATGACAAGGTTATGTGAATGAGAAAGATAAACACAATAACCTTAAACAAGGCCACACAAATTTTGACAAGGCTTCACCTGTTCTAGGTCTTTGTGACTGTTTCTCTCTTAACATGGCTTTCGATATTCCTATTCATCTGCTTTGTGCTTTCTTACGCAAATCTTTCTTATGGAAAAAACAATGAACATAGCACAACAAATTCAATTGTACCAAACAGTGCCTTTCAATTTTTGAATTTGTTTTCATCACATTATTATCTAACTGATTTTCCTCATTAATACATCACGTTATGTGATTTTACATGTGAAGTTTTGGTGAACGGGAATCAAAACACACCTCTGGGGAAAAATAAAATAAAATAAATCATAAACTGGGTTTTGTTAATGAAAAAAAGCAAATTAAAATACCCCAGATAAAAAAAGAGTAAACTTTAACATGAAACCGTAATCATAGAAAACAAGAGCAACATGGGTGTTTCTTATTTTTGGATAATCAACATGGGTATTTCTGTAACATAGAGTTAAAGCTAAAAAGTGAAGGTAGAAGCTTACTGTGTGTTGTTGAGACCAAAATGAAATTAGGCTAAGAAGGGGTTCTTGCTTCACTGACTTCTGCTAACATCGTTATCATTGAGACCTATTTCTTCACAAACTCTGTGTATTTTACTTTTTATTCATCACAATAGGCCCGATTATAAAAGGTATTTAATCATTTATTTAATTATTATTATTGTTGTTGTTGTTTTAATTTGTTTTTATTTTGCATAAAAGTTCTTTTATTATAATTGTCATATGATATTTTTTTAAAAAGATTGCGACTATTTTTTTTCTAAATTTTTAAAAACAAATAGCAATAAAGCATGCATTAATTTCTTTTTTTTGGAGTTACCCAACCCTAATTACCTCTTTGAGACGAGTTGGCTCCCTCCGGTATCCCCACGAGCTTCGACTCTTTGAGCCGGCTATGAGACTAATCCGGAGTGCGGGGCATTAATTTTTAAAATACATAATTTATTACATATATTTATCTTAAAAAATAAAATAAAAGTACATCAGTATAATACCTATTAAGTATTATTTTTATTTATTTATGAATTGTATCATCTTTTAATCTTATTCTTGTAAGTTTCAATAAAAAAAAAATATTTGATCAATATTTTGAACTTAATTTTATGTGTTATTATTAATATATTTTAATTTTATTTATGTAATATTATTATAAGAAGCATGAAAATTTCTATTATTGCATATAAAATAACAAGTTAAATAAAAATCTTATGTAAGAGATAAGGAGATAAGTTTTTATTTAATTTTAAAATTATTAATAGATATTAAATTATTTTATTGGATAGAATAAATTTTTTTTAAACAACTAAAAAGTAATAAATTTTGAGTGTTGAAAGTTAATTGAACTAATATTCGAAATGTTTAAGTTTATGTAGTAATCAAAGTTCAAAATCAACTTATTATCAGAAAGTGCATGAATTAATTGGTAAGAGATTAGTTAAGCTTAATCAGGTTCGAGTTTGTGTTTGAGTATAAAGGTCGAGTTCAAATCCTGAATTTGTAATTATGTTAAACATTCAGCAAAAAGCTTTTGGTACAACATATAAATCCTCGAAAGTGTAAGTATATAAAATTGGCATCACATGCAATAATTGTCAAAACAGCAATGAGTTGCAAGATAACCTGCCTGCTAAATACAACACTATCATTGAAAAGGTAAATATTAAGCTAGCCCTTTTACAATAGGACCCCAAAAAATAGTACAAATCTCCTTGCCTTTGATGAGTCCTATATCAAAATTATGATCCTTCTCTCTTTAAAAGTGTCAAAAGTGTATACAGATTTCTGGCATGAGTTGATGAACCACTGAGTAGAAAAACTGCCACATCTCTGGACTCGAAGCAAGAATATCATTGAGTTGCTGAAGATTTGTTGCAATGAGCAAGACACATTTAGTGCATTGGGGCCATTAGGAGCTATTTCTCATGCTTCTTTACAGAATCAATCCAGACCTTAAGCTTTTGACCGTCTAAACTCAAACCATATCTCATAGTGATTGAATAGCAGGCTATCATGTGTATGCTTCCCAAGAAACTCAAGCCCCAAACTCATAAGCCTCTTTGTGCATTCCTCTCCTCCCAACCGTGAACAGAACTTTATATTATGTGATACAAAGATTCGTCCATCATAAGGTTTCAATTTAGATGCTAGTCTTTCCAGTCCAATCCATACGAGTTTATCCGGCATATGAAGAAATACAGCACTAGCATAAATCAAATCATACATTATGCCAGAACCAAACTTACTGAAATCCATGTCATCCCCCTTAACTATCAAAGGTCTTTTGTGTAAGAGGCCTTGAGCAGGAAGCTCATACCTAAATGCAGCCATCAGAGAGAGTTCATCCCTTTCGAGACAATGAAAGTGTTCAGGATTCAAATATCGAATGAAATGCAAACCAACTCGAAGAGTTCCGCAACCTATCTCCAGCACCTGTGAGTCTGGTCTGAGTTGAGTGGTATGAGCAAGAAACTCAAACACATCCCTTCCACCTGCCCAAGGTTCACCATAGTTGCTATGGTGCTCTTCAACTAGGAGTTCCCCAGGGCATGACAAGGCTGTGTGATTATTTGATTCAGGTCCCTCATAGTGTGATATGCCCTTGAATCTGCACTTAGAAGAAGAGATTGTAATCAGAAAATCCAAAAGGCCAAAAGGGTATTCATACATTCATGCTCAAACAAATGATTTAGAAATTGAAAGCATTGCTTCAAGAGCATATATATCTCCTAAGTGGCTACCAAAACATTGGGATCCTTTATTTGGAGCCTTACGAAGAGAAAGAGACAGAGACAAGGACAAGGAACAAGAGTTCTCAAGTTAACAAAAACATCATAATGCAAGATTCTGTAGTTCATTAGTTCATTAATTATGATAAAAGTGTGCTTCAAGAAAAGGGAAAAAAGAAGAAGAAGCTGTGAGTTAGAACTATGTTATATATGGTGTTTGAATTTGAAAACCCTACTGCAGATTAGGAAGATGGGAATACTCAACCATTATAAATTGCAAATTAAAAACTGAGTTGTGAAGACAATGTTCAATCCACGTTTTCACAGAAAGATGGACATAAAGTATTCACACATCACTTTGAAGCATCATGTAAAATCCCACCTCCCTCATCCCTCCATGAAAAAACAACTTTCACTGCAAACTATAAATGGCACACTTCTCAGAAACAATTATTATGAAGACTTTATAAAACGAATGAGATTAAAAAGTGGTAATCCCAAAACAAAAGTTATATATACTCATATACACACACAATTTGATAAAAACAAATTGAGAGGAAGGTTCTTACTGTCTAAGATCCTCAAGTTGCTGAGCCCTAGTGCGAGGATTAATACCTTTGCGAAGCACATTGTCATGCATATGAAGCCCATTTGCTCGGATTTGACCTTTCACCCACTCAACATCCTCCTTCCTTGTCAATAAAGAAAAACTACCACTGCTGCTAGACTCAGACACACCAACATCAACACTTCTAGCATTGGAAACAGTGGTGTCTGAAGGTGGAGGGCAGGAGCAAGAAGAGAGAGAAGACAATAGGAAGAACAGAAAAACAGCAACCACTGAAGCAGAGAGAACCAGAATAGGCACTGTTATCACTACACCATTTGACATAGCCCGTGAAACTGAGAGTGCCATCTATGACTACAACTCTTAGTCTTCCAGCCTGTGAAGCTAGCAATAACAGGCAAATGAAAACTAAGAAATAATGCTATTGCATATCACTTATAATTATCTTAATACTCATTGAACCACAATGCTATAATATAAATCATAATTGAATGGCATCAAAGTTTTGTTTTTTGTTTTGAACAGTAACATATCATACAAGGGAGTTAAATAAAACCCAATGGAAAATTCCATCTATGGTGGATAGAATCATGAAGTATTCAGTAACATGCTTTAACCAACCTATTTGTGTCTAATTGAAGCAATAGACAAAACACATAAAGTGGAAACACAAAAAATCACACGCATACTATCATTATCAACCGTTGCTTCAATCCAAATCCAATTTAACCAACACACATATTGAGCATAAATCATGAAATGGGGTGGGAACAGAAACACTCTAAACAGGAAAAAGTGAAGAACTTGTACATTGCATTCAGAAAAAAAAGACACCAAAGCATTCCAATGAATCACAGACACGAAGCAGGACTTTGAAAATTCATACCCTTTTGAGAGTAGATCTAGTGAGCGATATCGACAAGGACGTGGAATGCAGAGAGACAGAGAGAGAGAGAGCGAGAGGAGAATTTGGTTAAAGAACAACGTAGTAATTGGTTAAATGAAGAAGAAAGGAACCTACGACAGTCACACCGACTGTGATTGGGTTATCTATGATGCCATAGATTCCTAATTAGTGAATTGGTCGGTGTATTATTTTTAATTTAATTAAAAATATTATAATATTAATTCACAAAATTTTAAAAAGATAAAATTCCTTACTTTAAAAATAATTTTTTAAGGTATTTCCCCCCTTATATTAATTGTTTTTTGAATACAAACAGAAATTGAATACACATCCTAATACACAACCTACCAAAATTCCTTACCACTATACCAATACTAATGGCTTATTCAATATTTATTTAAAATCAAATAAAATAGTACCCCAAACCAAAATAAATAAAAGAAATAGAAAAATATGTTTGTTATTTTGCACAAGACAAGATTGGCACACTTAAAAACTTGGTGGAATCCACTAATTTTCTTTCTTTCTCTTCTCCTTAAATTTAACCTCATCTGTTAGACTAGGGTGTGCATTACAACCACGCGAGAATCAACTTTCTTTTATTTTTGTTCCTGCAAATAGAAACTGATAAAAATAGCGTTTGGTAAAATCGATTTATTTTTTTTCCCGAGATGAACTAGTTTAATTTTTGTGCTAAAGAATAAAAGAAAAACAGATTTTTTTTCTCCGTTCCAGGGAACAAAAAGAGAATCATTTTTCTGTTTTTCTTCTTAACCCTTTATCTCAAAAAGAACATTAATCGAAGGATGAGGTATTTGCGGCGGTAACGACATCACAATCACTGGTTGTTGCGTTACAGTCTGCAGCGGCGACTGCGAATGCAATTGTAGCTGAGAGTGTTCCGGCACGCCGGAGAAATCAAGCTGCCTCGCCGGAATATCAAACGTTGCCGCCATTGCAACACCTTCTAATGACGAGGACGACACATTCTTGGAAGAGCCACCTTTGCCTTCCCAATGAAGACGCAAAAAACAAAAATCAAATTATTTTTTCACTGCAAATTCGAAATTCTTTTTCTGCCTCCTTCAAACCACCGATTATGATTATTATTCCCCCCAAAAATCCTAATAATTTTAAAAAAAAGAGCTCGAATTCTCCGAGCTTCACAAACCACAAACAACGACCATCGATTTCGCAGCTCGAGACTCAAACCCCGAGTTCATCGAACATTTTTGAAAATTTAAAGGTTATTCGATCCAAACGTAGCACAGAATAAGATAGAGTTCTAGAGAGAGAAATAAATTGAAAATATTTTAGAGAGAGAAAGCAAAGATGAAGTATTAAGAAAAAAATGAAAAGTGCGATTTTGCAGAGTAAAAGGGTCGAAGAGGAAGAGAAGAAGCATGAGAAGCAGAAAAAGCAGAAGCCAACACACACTCCTTCTCTCTCATAAGCTTTTTAAAATTCAATTTTGTTAGTAAAAATAAAAATAGTGTTGGGGAACAAAATAAAATGTGTAAACAAACGTAATTTTGATTCTCGGAATAAAAATAAAATGTCTTAACCAACGTAATTTTGAGTCTCAGAACTCTTCCAAGTCACAGAATCAGAAAAAAAACATGTTTTATCTTAGAAATAATGCTGGGAAACAGAATGGTTGTCTTGAATACCCCTAATATAAGCCAAATTATCATTTTGGCTTTACTTATATTTAAAAAACAAAAGGTCCGGCCTAGACCTCTTAGCCTGTATAAGTTTATTAGGCCTTTAAGAATTAAAAAAATAATTAAAATAATATTATTTTTTTATTCAAAGTTATTTGAATAATAATTTTATTTTATTTAAAATAAATAATATGATATAGGTTAGCGTGTAGGCTTATGGCCAGACCTTGTAAAAGAAAGCCTATAACCTACTTTCTAAATAAGTTTTTTTTAAGGCTTGATTGCTTGAGTATGTTCTATTTTATTAGATGTAATAAGCTAAGTCTAACCTGATATCGGCCTGACCGTAGCCCGTAGACCCTTGATAGGTCGTGTTACCCATTTACATCCCTAAGTAAGTCATATTAACGGTTAGAAATTATGTTGCACAGACATTTCAGAAAATCTGATGTGTCATGTTCGATACTCTGACACGCTTCGACATCTATAATATTTGAAATTTCATTATATATCATGAAAAAATTATCGATATTTTATCAGACTGATATAATAAAAAAATGGATATCGAATAAATCTCACTAGAGTGTATAAGAGATTTTCAATTTGAAAATATAATAGTAAATATTTACATTTTATGTTTCTTTGCATAATTGATGGGAATTATAAGTTTAAAGGGATGCATTGGATTGAGATTTCAAAGGATTTTAATGGATTATTTTGGGACAAAAAAAAATCATTGGTATTCAATTAGGATTTAAAGGATTAAAAAAAAGTCATGTGGTATTTGATTAGGACTTTAAAAGATTATTTTAGAGTCCCTGCAAATCCGTTGGTATTCAATCAGGATTTAAAAAAAAAAAAAAAATCTTGTGGTATTCAAAAATCTGACAATTTTAATAATTTTTCTATTGGTGTGAATTTCATGAGATTTTTAAATGAGAAATATAAATAGGATGTCTCTCTCACAATCTCACCCCAATCCTTGAGATTTCTCTATTGCAATGTCTTCTTCTTCCTTTTGCGGGTTGACCTGCTCGAATCAGGTTCCGCCATGGGATTCATCAAAGCTAGAAATTAGCAAATTTTTTAGCTATTTTCATCACAAAATAACTCAGAAACAACAAACCAACAAGATTTTAATATAATCCATCTCAAAACAGCAAATTTTTGAGAGCTTGTAGAGGTTTAAAAAATGATTTTTCAAGCTATGGGTTGCGATTTTTGTTGGCATAAAAGATATGATTTTTGTATTAAAAACGATATAAAACAGTGGAAAAACAAAGGGGAACTGAAACCCTCAAACCAATTTTCGTTTTACATCAATGAAACAAGATCAATTTAAAGAAAGATTGAAACTTTCATAATATAAACCCTATATTTCGTAACAATACATTCATGAACGAGATTCCCTCGCTATAGAAAATGATTTCAAACAATTTTTGTATCAATAGATAACTAAACACTTATTTTTCAAAAGCTAATGTATCGATGGAAAATAATTCGAGAAATTTTCTAAACTTTTAATTAATAAAACCCAAAAATTCAGATTCAAATTTTCTTAGAATACTTAATAAAAACATGCAAATGATATATGGTTAGAAAACTTTCATCACGTAGGACAAAAACCCCAAGGTTTCTAGGATCAATGGCAAAAAATTCCAAACGAAATTTTATCATGAACTTTAGGTTCTAAATGCAAATTTAGAATTATTTTAATAAATAAAAAATTGGGTCTTATATATAAGAAATTTTCATATAATAATTCAACACTAAGATCGAAACATGCATGATAGATAAAACATCATATATCAATTTCATTCTGAGAGGAATATGTGTATTTGATTGGACCATCTTATCTACTGAGCGAAAAACCTTGGTTACACAGCTAGAATTTCCTCTCTATGACCTATTCGGAAATGGCAGCCTTATGCGATTGGAGCATGACGATTCTTGAGGCTTAACCCCAATATAAATAGCAGTGTTGTAAAACCCGGCCAGATCCAACCGGGTCGACCCGGTGACCCGGTCATCGGACTGGTTCGGGTCAAGTATGAGACCGGTCATGCATCGACCCGGTCAAAACTCGGACAAAACCTGCAAGAACCTGCACCGTTAATTAAGGAAATTAATCTGTTAATTATGAGTTTAATGAGATAATTCCATAATTGACCTTAATAATTATTATGAGGCTCTAATAATTATAGTAAGTGAGTAATAATGTTGAAAGTCGCTTTTCTGACGAAAAGTGCAGATACCGGTTCTGCTAGTCAGTATAAATGCGTACTGAAAAAGTATCCCGAAAAATTATAATAAGTGCATGATAATTACAAGAATAACATGTAGGACTTGTAAAACGAGTTTCAAGTTAAAATAATGAGAATTGGTGCCAGAAACTGGTACTGGCTATGAAAAGCGCGTACCGGAAAGGTGCTCTGAAAAATTTAAAAAATATATGATAATTCTTGTAAAATTGAGTAGGTTAAGAATCCTGAGTTTGAGATTAAAATGCTAAGCGTAGCAATTAATGTTAATACTGTGTGTTTAATTCTTAAGTGACCTATATATAAGACTTTTGCACAAAACCCTAGGCCATATTGTTGCCTCTACGTGAGTTTTGCTGAGCCTTGTAGTCAGCCACCCTTTGCCACCTTCTCCTCCATTGTTGTGAGCCAAGGAGCTTCCTTTCTTCTTGGTTTCTTCTCCAAAATACCTTGGGCTTGTGAGAGCTTGCATGGTGGGGGAGTGTGAGTATACATTCTGAGTTCCAGCCCCTGTGTGTTGGTGAGGGTGCTGACCTTGTGAGGTTTGGGTGTTGAGAAGCCTTGGTCATGGCATTTGGAGGTCCAAGTAGTGACCTTTGAGTTGAAAGAACCAACCTTTGGTGGAGCATTTTCATTTTGGGATCAAGTCAGAACCTTTGGAGTTGGTTGTGAGCTCCAAGAGCCTTCCATTTCTGAGTTTGAAGCTTTGGTGAGTTGCCTAACCTTAATCATGAGTTTAAATGATTTAAAGGTGGTGTCTTTGCATGTAAATGGGTTAAGCAAGTAATTAACATGTGTATGAACCTGTATAGACCTAAAAATGGAGTCTTGAACGCATTTAATTGGTAAAAGTTGGACCTTTGTTGGATATCTTCGCGAAATGTAGAAACTGCATTCTGTCGCGAAATATCCGGATATTTGGTCGATAAATATTCGGATATCGATATCCGGATATGGGGATCTGGATATCTGGATATGGATATCCGGATATGTCCCCGATAGATATCCAGATATTCTGGATTTGCGAGGAACAATAGCTTACTGTTCAACCAGAACCGATGTTTGGGGGTTTGTGGACCCTAGATTGATGAAGTTGAACTTCTGTAATAATCGAACTAAGTCAGAATAAATGGATTAAGGGTTTATGGCTTGGTGAGAAGCATTAAGACGTAAAACGTAAGAAAGACGTTGTCTTTATGATGTATGCTTGTAGTGCATGTATATTAATTTATTATTGGTCCATATCCGATTGTGATTTTGCTGTGTTTGGATTTTGAGCTGTGGACTATTGGCATTGGATAGTTAGCTTGCAAGGTAAGCTTTCGTGTCCTCGGTTTAGCCATGTTGTGGTTCCACCATGTCCCATGGGGGTATGGTTATATGCATGCTGTGTTACATGCTTTGAATATTTGAAATGTTGTTGAACTTTATGTGTAATGGCTTTTAATATGCATGTGTTGTTCCATCTTGACAGTAAGCCTGCGTATGTGGCGTCATACAAGACGGTGATTCGGGGTGGATGCAAGTGGCGTCTTGCACTATGTGTGGGTATTTAGCGTATATAAATCCTGCATTTCTCTGGCCAGTAGAATAGAATTGACACACATGACATGATTATCTGCTGCATTGCACTATTTTAGAACTGATGATGATAAATTGCTTTTGAACTTATATTGCACATGTAAGTGAGCTTGGGGTGGAAGATCCTTGAGGACCCCTTGCCTTACTGAGATTTCTTGTTTAGAGATCTCACCCCACGTTTGGGGAATGCTTTTTCAGGTTCAGGTAGTATGAGGACTGATGCCTCTGGCGGCAGGAGGCCAGAGCTTAGTTGATGTTTTGTGCTGTTCATATTATGCTGGCATGACTGGATTGGATGATGTTTATGTTTTTCGCCTTTATCTTTATGTTGCTGTTGAGTTGAGACTTATGTTGGGCTTTGTTGCCTTATTTGGGTGAGCATAGGAGTTGTCCATGTCATTATGTTGTTTGTACTGTTGAGTTGAGTTGTATAAACTGTTAGATGGTCCGGTCTACGTTTGTAGTTCCGTGACTAGAGACTCATACTTAGGTTATTTTAATTAATGAGGTATTTCAGTTAGCTGTTTGTTGCAATGTACATACATGCAATGTTTTGAAAATGGTTAAGTAATCAAGTTGGTAATGATTAATGACATCATAATTGAAAAGAAAAAGATATTCTGTATTTTTAATTAAGCGCAGCTTAATACGATAGTAATAACATTACCGGATATATATGGGGTGTTACAAAACCGGCCAAACCCGGTGACCCAGTGACTCGGTCGGGTCATGCATTTAAAAAAAAAACCAAAATTGTTTTTGTCAAAAAAAATGTAGAACTCATTTTAATTTTAATTTTTTTTTTGTAATCTTATTTGCTAGTATACTCTTCTACAATGACCTCAAATTTCAGCTTCCAATACTGAAGCAATTTATGGAATAATAAATTAAGAGATTGTGACATATGTCATTTTTAATGTAGTTGAATTTGAAAAATATGAGTTCAATGTCATTGAGAGGTATGTTTAGGAGGATTTTGAGTTGCAATTTAAATTGACATAGTAATAGCATGTATTTTTATTATTTATGTTTCATGTTTTTTAACTTATTTAATGAATCTTGTTTAATTCATTTTAGATATGAAGAATATAATTAAATTTATATGTTCATAATTATATATATATATATATTTATATATCTATATATCCAGGTCAACCAGTCCGACCAGTGACCCGATGACCCAGTACCCCAACCGGATCGATGTCCGGGCCGGGTTTAATAACACTGATAAATAGGCTAGAGAGGGGACCTAGTAAAACCCTAATCAACACTGTGTCTGATGGGTCCACCCATCCCAGAAACCCAATCAAACACTAATGTGCTGCCCAACTAGGCCCAATACCAAAAGCCTAACTCAACATGATCATAATGTGCTTATCACAATAGATTAAATTGGAATATCCATTAACTCGATTATTTTGGAAAAAATAAAAATATTAATTAATATTGCCCACATATAAAATTTCTAACATTCTCCCACTTGGGTTATATTAATTTATTTTATTTTAAAATACTTTTATTTGAAAATGACTTTGTCGGGTTAATAACAAGGAAAAAACATTTTACGTGGCAACGATTTTTAAAAATAATATTCCAATTCCAGCATCTCAATCCAATCCAATTCAATATAACCTTATTGTAAGAATATGGCGATCAGTATGTCGAAAATAACATAACATATGACCTTCCATATTCACATACAATAAGCATCATATCTTCATGAATTATGGGCCTAGCAGTGTAGTAAGAATTAAAGCCAAAATGTGATCAACAATATAATGCACTAATTCTTAACGGTCAATGTGATTTCTCAACGACATGAAATTACATTAGTGCAATTTTCAATCAACATGAAATTACACTCCATAATGTAATTTCTCAACAACATGAAAGTCCATTACCGCAATTTATAAACAACATGAAATTGCCTTTTCAACCCAATTTCTTAACAGCATGAAATTGAATTAACGCAATTTTCAAACGAAATGAAATTTCTCAGGTTAGATAAATCAAGTCACAATATAACATGAGATCTCAAAGGTGGCAACTTCATCTTTAAACCACACAATATGTTTAAAGATCACATTGATTCTCAGTCAACAGGAGAAAACAATAATAATGATGATCATCAACATAAACTTTCAATAAATCTCATTAACATCAGTCTGCATGCAAAATAATCAAAATGAAAAACAAAATAAAGCAAGACATGGCTCCCACTAATTAAGTGAATCAAAAGAATCCACGACACCCATGTTCTTCACATGTTCTTTAAATAGTACGGGTCGTAATCCTTTAGTCAGGGGATCTGCCAACATGGACTCAATTCTAATATTTTCAATCACAACATCCTTTTTTTTAACCAAGTCCTTCACTGTGTAGTATTTGATCTCCATGTGTTTCGAAGCATTATTAACTTTGTCATTCTTGGGGTAAAACATAGCTGCGGTGTTATCACAATAGATCACCATAGTTCTGGCAATAGAGTCTACAATTTGCATGTCATAAATCAAAATTTTAAGCCAAATTTCCTGAGTGGAAGCACCATAACAAGCCACAAATTCAGCATACATTGTGAAACTTGTGATCAAGGTTTGTTTTGCACTTTTCCATGAAACAACACCACTAGCTAGGATAAAAATATATCCAGATGTTGACTTTTTGTCATCTAAACAACCAGCAAAATCAGCATCTGAATAACCAACAACTTTGAGATCTTCTACCCTTCTATACACAAGCATGAAATCTTTCGTGCGTTGTAGATATCTCATTACTTTCTTGGCTGCAACCCAGTGATCGTGACCTAGATTTGACAAATATCTCCCAAGGTTGTTAACACCAAACACAATATCAGGTCTAGTGCATACATAAGACTCCCAACTACACTATCATAAGGGATATTTTTCATTGCCTCTTTCTCAATGTCATTTTTAGGACACTGTTCCTTATTTAATTTATCTTCTTTTACAATTGGAGCATCACCAGCTTTACACGACTGCATATTGAACATTTTAAGCACACGATCAATATAGCTTCTCTATGATAATCCTAGAACCTTTTGGATTTGTCTCTATGAATTTCAATGCCCAGAACAAAAGAAGCCTCTACAAGGTCCTTCACATCAAAAAACTTTGACAAGAAAGCTTTCGTCTCATTCATTAAATCAACATCATTACTGGCAAGCAAAATATCATCTACATAAAGTACTAAGAAGATATATCTACTCCCACTTACTTTAATGTAGATGCAATGATCAAATTTGTTTTCTATGAAACCATATAATCTCACAATTGTGTCAAATTTCATGTACCACTAATGCTTGTTTGGGACCATAGAAGGATCTTTGAAGTTTACACACCATATGCTCCTTTCGAGCTTCTTTTCCATTTTGGAATAAGCCATAGAGAGGAAGATTCTAGCCGTGTAATCAAGGTTTTTTTTTTTTTTTTGTAATCAAGGTTTTTCGCGTAGTAGATAAGATGACCCAATCAGGTACACAAATTCCTCTCAGAATGAAATGTATATATGTTGTTTTATCTATTATGCATGTTTCGATCTTTGTGTTAAATTATTATATGAAAATTTCTTACATTTGGTATCAGAGCAAGGCATGTATGATTATAAGACCCATAATTTATTGCGATTTATTTTTTTATCCGGGTTGTTGAATAAATGGTCTCTGTTCCGTCTCGATCCGTATTGCACAGTTTTAATATTATATTCAATTGCAACCAATTGTTACATGCTATCTCGATTTTTTGAATTGCGTTGAAATTGTTGCTCTGTATATAATTAATGTTTGTTACAGATTGCCGTCTCGATTGACATTCAAATTGTTGCACTGCATATACATATATTTGCTTACAAATTGTCGTCTTGATTTACGTGAATTGGTTATGGCAAATTCTATTGTTTGATTTACGTGAATTGATTATGGCATATACATATAGGGTAATACTTTTCTTATGTTGCATAAGAGAAATATTATCTCCTACACTTATATTTTTCAAATGGATCCCACAAGATTTTTTTTCTCACCTCCAACTTTTTTCTCTCCCCTATTTATTGTTTGAGTATGAGATAATACTTCTCTTATGCAACATAAGAAAAATATTACCCATATATATATATATATATATATATATATATATATATGGGGATGGTTATACTTACAACTAGGTAAGTTTACCACCCTTACCACCAATCTCGTCACCGTTAGATTAAAATTAATTCTAATGGTCCATAATTATCCCTTATAATCCTAATTTTTTCTCCCACGTTCCCTTTGTCTTTCTCTCTCTAGGTTTCCATACCCTCCCTCATCCCCTCTTCAATCCTGCATCTGTTCCTGGGTAAGTTCGAGTTGAATTGGATGCTAATTCAGGTTGAGAAAAAAAAAGTTTTCGTTATGACTATTGATCTGGATTTATTTTTGTTAATTGGCCAAAAGTTATTCAGGAACAATTGGCCAAAAGTTATTCCGTTCATTGCTCGCTCTTCATAATACTGGTAGGACTTGGGACGGTCTTGTGAATTCATTTTTTTTTTGGTAACCCGTGAATACATTTTTTATTATTATGAACTATTATTTCTATTAATCTGATCATCTTCCCTCGATAGCGCACAACAATTGAAGAGAGGATGTGCAGCGAGTTAAAATGAGTTGTCATAGAGAATCAATATCGAAAGCGCACAACAATTGAAGAGAGGATGATGGAGGGTATGGAAACCTAGAGAGAGAAAGACAAAGGGAATGTGAGAGAAAAAATTAGAATTATAAGGAATAATTAGGGACCGTTAGATTTAATTTTAATCTAACGATGATGTGATTGGTGGTAAAGGTGGTAAACTTACCTGGTGGTAAGTATAACCGTCCCCTATATATATATATATATATATATATATATATATATATATATATATATATATATATATATATATAAGGTTTCAATTGTTGCACTGTGTATATATATGTTTCGATTTGAATTGTTCGATTTGAATTGCCGAATACTCTGTATGTGGTATTTATCTAATATACAATTCAAGCAAATTTTTATTTTATTTCGTGAATATGTGTTATTCAGATTTTATTACATGTTAATTTTAAGCCGAAATTCATAAAATTTAATTGTTTGATCCTTGGAATATTTGTAAATTGTTGGTATATTTTTGCATATTTTCCACTGCATTATATATTTTTATGGCAAAATTATTGGATTCACAAATGCAATATGAATTTTTGGAAAC
Source organism: Gastrolobium bilobum (assembly GCF_033153095.1). Taxonomy (NCBI): domain Eukaryota; kingdom Viridiplantae; phylum Streptophyta; class Magnoliopsida; order Fabales; family Fabaceae; genus Gastrolobium; species Gastrolobium bilobum. Next base: position 136,059 of record NW_026896543.1, read on the forward strand.
ACATGTTGTAAGGTGTTTCATGTTGTTGAAAACACGTGTTATTAAGTGTTTCATATTGTTGGGCATTGTTGTTGATTCATTGTTTAGAATTATTATATGTTAATTACCTGCCAAATGGGGTAATTATATATAATAATTTGAAAATTACCTGAAATTATTGATTGAAATCTGTGATTTAAAAGTATTTATCTAACCAAAGGGGATAAATTATTTTTAAATTGCATGTGGTATTATGGAGAAATATGTACAATTTAAAAGTTTGTCTGCCCAAAGGGGATGAATTTTTATAATTGTATGCAATTTTTCCTGTTGTTGAAATCTTCATGTGATAGAAAATATTTGTATATTATATACCCTGCCCAAAGGGGGTTTGTGATATATAAATTATTTTGTTATTGCCCGAAAATTAATCTTGTTGCATTGTGTATGTTCAGTAGTTAGCTTTGCCATTAACAACAACCATGCTTCCGTTGAGTTATTGACCGGAACAAATTATAAGAAGTGAAAGCAATATGTAGAATTTTCCATGAGGATTGTTAACTTTGACTTGGCCTTACGAGAGGATGAACCTCCCAGCCAAATGAGAGAAGCACTGGAAATGAAAAGGCTTATTATGCTAAATGGGAGAAATAAAATTGAAAATTTGCATGCGAAAGCTTTTCTAAGAGAGGTCGGCGAAAAATATAAGGTTTCTGATAAGGTTGAAGCTGGGAACCTAGTGAATGAGCTGACTGATATGAGATATGATGCTTCTATTGGAGTCAGAGTGTTCATTTTGAGGATGATCGATGTCCAGAATAAACTAAAGACTCGTAATATTGTTTTTGATGATGATTTTGTTGTGCATCACATCTGAACCGTTTACCTGCTGAGTTCAGTCAGATAAAGACTGCCTATACTGCTCAGAATGAGAATTGGGGCCTTAATGAGTTGATTGTAAAATGTGCGTCTAAGGAAGAAAAGCTGAAGAAAGAAAAGAATGAGTATGTCCATTTTACCTTTAATGCTAAGAAAGACTCCTGGAAGGCGAAAGAGAAATTTAAGAAGAATTATTCTCCTGCTCCCAAGAAGTTTCATAATTTCAAGAAGAGGAATAGTGATGAAAAATGTAGAGGAACAATCTTGAAATGTTTCCACTGCAAGTAGAATGGTCACAAGAGAGTAAATTATCACAAGTTTAAGGCTTAGCTAGCAAAGAAAGAAAAAAGCAAAGGTGTGTTGATGGTTTGTTTTGAATCGAATTTGATAGATGTCCTTTTAAATTCTTGGTGGTTGGATTCTGGTGCTATTGTCCATGTAACAACTACTTTGCAGGGTCTGACAAACCTAAGGGGACCAAGCCCGAGGGAGGCAAGGCTTAAAGTTGGGAATGATGCTGGTGTGGACGTGTTGCACGTGGGCAATGTTATTTTGCTTTTAGATTATGGCTACAAACTCTTTTTTGAATAATGTATTTTATGTTCCTGACTTTAGGAAGAATTTAATTTCTCTTTCGTCCATTGATAATGAAGACACCTGTTTTAATTTTGGAAATAAAAAGGTGAATTTAGTTTATGATTTGAATGTTGCTGGGAATTGTGTTACGGTTCATGGTTTATACAAATTGTCCTTGTCTTTTAATGAACCTTATTACACTTTGAGTGTGGAAAGTGGTGTTGCAAAAAGATGTTTCCACATTCAAAGTGTAATAAGGTTCATTAAAAGACAAGGACAATTTGTATAAACCATGAACCGTAACAATTCCCAGCAACATTCAAATCATAAACTAAATTCACCTTTTTATTTCCAAAATTAAAACAGTATTCTTCATTATCAATGGACGAAAGAGAAATTAAATTCTTCCTAAAGTCAGGAACATAAAATACATTATTCAAAAAGAGTTTGTAGCCAGAATCTAAAAGCAAAATAGCATTGCCCACATGCAACACGTCCACACCAGCATCATTCCCATCTTTAAGCCTTGCCTCCCTCGGGCTTGGTCTCCTTAAGTTTGTCAGACCCTGCAAAGTAGTTCTTACATGGACAATAGCACTAGAATCTAACCACCAAGAATTTAAAGGGACATCTATCAAATTTGATTCAAAACAAACCATCAACACACCTTTGCCTTTTTCTTTCTTTGCTAGCCAAGCCTTAAGCTTGTGACAATTTACTCTCTTGTGACCATTCTCCTTGTAGTGGAAACATTTCAAGACTGTTCCTCCATATTTTTCATCACTATCCCTCTTCTTGAAATTATGAAACTTCTTGGGAGCAGGAGAATAATTCTTCTTAAATTTCTCCTTCGCCTTCCAGGAGTCTTTCTTAGCATTAAGGGTAAAATGGACATACTCATTCTTTTCTTTCTTCAGCTTTTCTTCCTTAGACGCATATTTTACAATCAACTCATTAAGGCCCCAATTTTCATTCTGAGCAGTATATGAAGTCTTTATCTGACTGAATTCACCAGGTAAACGGTTCAGGATGTGATGCACAACAAAATCATCATCAAAAACAATATTACAAGTCTTTAGTTTCTTCTGGACATGGATCATCCTCAAAATGAGCTCTCCGACTCCAATAGAAGCATTATCTTACATCAGTAAGCTCATTCACTAGGTTCCCAGCTTCAGCCTTATCAGAAACCTTATATTTTTCACCACCTCTTTTAGAAAACATTTCGCATGCAAATTTTCAGGTAGACCACTAAGGAGATGCTCAGAAATAGACCTCTTCATAGCAATGAAGCACATTCAGTTTGATTTCTCCTATTTAGCATAATAAGCCTTTTCATTTTTAGTGCTTCTCTCATTTGGCTTGGAAGGTTCATCCTGTCGTAAGGCCAAGTCCAAGTCAACAATCCCATGGCAAATTCTACATCTTGCTTCCACTTCTTATAATTTGTTCCGGTCAATAACTCAATGGAAACATGATTGTTGTTAATGGCAAAGCTAATTGCTGGACATACACAACACAACAAGATTAATTTTTGGGTAATAACAAAATAATTTATATATCATAAACTCCCTTTGGGAAGGGTATATGATATACAAATATTTTCCATCACATGAAGATTTCAACAACAGCAAAAATTACATACAATTATAAAAATTCATCCCCTTTGGACAGACAAACTTTTAAATTGTACATATTTCTCCATAATACCACATGCAATTTAAAAATAATTTATCCCCTTTGGACAGATAAATACTTTTAAATCTCGTATTCCAATCAATAATTTCTTCATCTAATTTTCAAATTATTATATATAATAACACCTTTTGGGCAAGTAATTAACATATAATAATTCTAAACAATGAATCAACAACAATGCCAACAACATGAAACACTTAATAACATGTGTTTCCGACAACATGAAACACCTTATAACAAGTGTTTCCAAAAAATAATATTGCATTTGTGAATCCAACAATTTTGCATAAAAGTATACCAACAATTTATAAATATTCCAAGGACAAACAATTAAATTTTATGAATTTTGGTTTAAAATTAACATGTAATAAAATCTGAATAGCACATATTCACGAAATAAAACAAAAATTTGCTTGAATTGTATATTAGATAAATACCACATACAGAGTATTCGGGAATTCAAATCGAAAGATATATATACACAGTGAAACAATTGAAACCTTATATATATATATATATATATATATATATATATATATATATATATGGGGAAAATATTTCTGCAGTTAATGCAGATAAGTTATCTGTATTTATTTTCAAAACAACGTCGTTTTGGTATTGAAATCTTAAAAAATTATAAATATAAAGACTATTATAACCCTGAAATAAATTAAAATTACAAAAACATCATGATTTCTGCCCCAAAACAACGTCGTATTGGCTTACTGCAGAAAAAATGAACCCTATATATATATGGGGGGAAAGATCCGTTTACAATTTTTTTTGACAAATTTTTACAAATTACATTATCTTCTCCCGGAAGAACATAGTGAAACTAGTGTTCTCCCGGGAGAAAATAGTGTAGTTTGTAAACAAAAAAGTTTGTAAATATAACCTGTCCCTATATATAAAAAAGTTTGTAAATATAACCTGCCCCTATATATATATATATGTAGGATCCTTTGACACCAGTATCAAATTTGAAATTTGACACCTTGTCTGAGAGCTATTAGATAAAAAAAGATCTAACATATTTACAAATCAGAGTCGTTGATCTTTTTTATCTAATAGCTCTCAGATAAAATGTCAAACTTGATGTCAAAAGATCATATATATATATATATATATATATATATATATATATATATAGTATGGGAAAATATTTTCTCATGTTGCATGAGAATTGAATTCTCATGTTGCATGAGAATTGAATTCTCATGTTGTGACCCTTTGGTTTGCGTGCAATTTTTTTTTTTTAATAAATGTGGAGTCCACCACTAATTGAATTACAACATGAGAATTCAATTTTCATGTAACAATGAGAAAATCAAATTCCTTCACGTATATACCATAACCAATTCACGTAAATCAAACAATAGAATTTTCCATCACGTAAATCAAGACGACAATTTGTAAGCAAATATATGCAGTGCAACAATTTGACCGCCAATCGAGATGGAAATCGAGACGACAATTTGTAACAAATATTAATCATATACAGTGCAACAATTTGAACCGCAATTCACGAAAATATGTAACAATTGGTTGCAATTGTATATAATATTCAAACTGTGCAATACGGATCGAGACGTAACAGAGATAATTTATTCAACAACTCAGATAAAAAAATAAATCGCAATAAATTATGGATCTTATAATCATTCATGACTTGCTCTGATACCAAATGTAAGAAATTTTCATATAATAATTCAACACAAAGATCGAAACATGCACAATAGATAAAACACCATATACCCATTTCATTATGAGAAAAATTTGTGTACCTGATTAAACCATCTTATTTATTAAGCAAAAAACCTTGATTATACAGCTAGAATCTTTCTCTCTCTATGATCTATTCCAAAATAGCAATCTTTTGGGATGGGGGCATGAGAGCTCATGAGGCTTAACCCCAATATAAATAGGCTAGAGAGTAGACGTAGCAAAACTCTAATCAACAGTGTGTCTGATGGGTCCACCTAGGGGTGTAAATGGGCTGGGTTGGGCCAGGCTTTGGCCTTCATGGCCCAAGCCTACGTAAAAAAAAATTCAGCCTATCTGGCCTATTAAAGGCTTTATTTGTAGGCCAAGCCTGACTCATTTTTAAAAATAAGAAAGCCTGATATGGCCTACAGGCCTTGTTGCCTCCCACTGTAGATACTAAGCGAAAAAAATAATTGTATAGAGCAAAGAAAGTTCAATTCATGCATGCACTAGTACTTCTCATAAGAAAAAAATGACAAACAAGAAAGAGTCAACATAATACCCCAGCTCTAGAATGTATATCATAAAGGAATATAGTCAAAGAAATGGGAAAAATAAGAAAAACACAATTACTGGATGCTGAAATAAAGTCTACAAGAGAATATCATTCATCTAAAATTCTTTAAACCACCATAATCCAGCAAGGTACCCATTGCTCCATGGTATTAAGCTGCAACAACATGTAAAATTTGGAGACATTAGACAAGTTTTCCTTTCATAAAATAAAATAGCACAAAAAGTAAGAGATATTGGTATTTGGTACTTTGCGTCTTTGCCACATAAAATAAATATTATTTTATTATTTTATTTTAATAAATTAAATAGGCCAGCCTATAAGGCTGTAGGCCGGGCTTGACAAAATTGGCCTATAGCTTATTTGTTAAAAAAACTTTTTTATAAGCCTAAGCCTACTCTACTTTTCTGAAAGGCCGGGCCTGAGCTGTGCTCAATGTAGGCCGGGCTGGGCCAGCCTGACCCATTTACACCCCTAGGTCCACCTATCACAGAAGCCCAATCAAATACTAATGCATACACAGTGTTGCCCAACTAGGCCCAATACCAAATGATGTCAAAAACTCAACTCAACTTGATCACAATGAGCTTATCACAATAGATTAAATTAGAATATCCATTAACCCGATTATTTTGAAAAATACAAAAATATTAATTAATATTGCCTACATATAAAATTTCTAACATTTTAATCATATATGCATAGTTCTGATATTAAATGAAGAAGATAATTTTTAACACATTGGTCAAACCCAAGAGTAGGAACGAGAAAATGCTAATACATGGAGGACTAGTATAGCTTTAGATATCTGGAGAGCTGTTGCTTAGTAATTTTGAATGTTTGTTAAAAATTATATTATGTTTTACTGATTGAGAAAATTATATTAGGTTTTATTTTTTTTATTAATATCATTGTATTTCTTTGTTATTTTTTTATTGACTATTGTAAATTTGAATGTTTGTTAAAAAATAAAAATTCATCTGATTTTACTAAACGGATCTTGTTTATATCAAAAAATTTGACACACATAAGTATTTTTCTGTTCTTGTTGAAATTATCCATAATTATATCAAATTCATGCTAACACAAACATGACATATCAATTCAAATCGCCGCCACTAATTCTACTGGGCTATTTCACCTATTGTGAACATTATCACACCTTGTACTTTATTGAACTTGTGACTCTCCCTTCAAATTTCCCACAAGTCACTATCGCTCTTCCCTTATCTGTCGTTGCCCCCACACCACCTTTGATTTTGGTAGGTTAAGGTTGTTTCCTATGTTCCCACATGTTCTGTTCTCCAAAATCTACTTTTTTTATTTTTATTTTGGGTTTGATATTGTTATATAACCACAAGAATTTCTGGGTATGTTTTGTGACATCAGCTCATTATAGATTTCTGTTGAATTTTGCATGAGAAATAGGGTTCATTGACTAATGACTATAAAGCATTTATTGTGGCTATCTCTTCTCATATCATTAAGGTTTATTATACATGCATAAAAATATGTAAGATTTATATTTTCTTTTTTTTCTCTTCTTTTTACATGATCCCACATGAATCTTACATACTTTAATATGTATATAGGTGATAAAATTATTTTAAAATAAAATTATCTCTTATAATACGACAAACATCATACCCTTATTATTATTTCACTCGCTAATATCTTAGGTTTTATGGGATGAGTTTAAGACAACAAAATATAAAGAGAAAAACTTTTAAGTCCAAACAACATTCTAGCATGAGGAATGTTAAGAGATAATGCTTTACACATAAACACCTTTTTTTTTCAGCTTAAAAATGGTACGCACATGTAGAAATAACTTCAACTTATTCATAAAACACTCCGTGGCTTAAAAATAGTACATACATATCAAGTTTTCAATGATACTCCCTTCTCTAGAAATACACTCATGACAACTTTATTCATAGGACATAGCTTAATAAAAACAAGGCAAACCCCCCCGCCTGTTAAAGTATACGTACAGGTCAAATTTATTTATGAAGCACCCTTCTAGTAACTTAAAAACAATACATGTCTCACAAGACAACTTTATTCATAAAACACCTTTATGGAACTTCAAACAGCACACACTTCCTGCAGGTATACAGGTAAACTTTATTCATGAACACCACACTTCGAAAGAAAAGAAAAGCCATCAATTTGTCTGAGAGTTGTTGTCATGTTGTTATCCGCTTATCATCTGATTGCATCCTTCAAATACCACTGAAGCTTAAGAAACAAATTTAAAAGAGCAATTACATTAGATATCTAGTTGCTGAAAATTAAAAACAGTTTCAAACATTAAAAAATAAGCCAAGTCTATTCATGGATGCCAGGATTGGCACCCAAACTTTGATAGGTAAAGAATTCACAATTTATAAAGCATGAGAAAATGTGAGTATATCAAATTTAGGTGTTTTTTTATGATTTCTAAGCAAGCCTAAGTTTATGCATGCCAAATCAAATTGAATCCATGTTCAGGTCCATGTTTTCATGAGATGGAAAAAATATATGTAGAAAAAAAAAAAAAAAACTCACCAATATTCCATGTTTTCTGCATTGTTGCTGCTTGAAAAACAAGACAACTAGTTTTCAACGTTAGCATAAGTGAAAGCAATGACAATAAGCTTCTCTCAGCATACAACAATTTCCTGAAGCAAAGTATTAACAAAAGAGAGGTAATTAGATAAGATAAAAAATAATTTAGGTAGAACATATATTCATATAGCTTTCCGTAGTCTTCATGGCAAAGATTGAAAGATATGTTTGAAAATAGAGGCAATACAATTTTTCTGGTGTGTTTATCTGCCAATTAATTCACTGCACAACACTGAATTGATGCAACTTGAGCAGGCTGAGACCAAGTTAGTTAATTAACATATATTGCATGTATATGAGAATAGCTAATTATATATGTACTTACATACAAATCATGGGAACCTGTGATTATATTAACTCAGGCAGCCCTCCTCCCTAATGAAGAAATCATTAAAAATAGAGTATCAAAGACTGTTGTTATAAAAATTAATAAAATTGCAGAATCATAAAAGTAGCATACAAATATTGTTATCCAAAGCCATAGTGTCGATCACAAGAGACATTTGGATAATGTTAGTTTAAGACATGAAATTCACGCAGAAGTTGAAATTGTAATCAATTGATTAGGATGTAAGTCCTTACCTGTTGTAGAAACACCCTTTTTACTGAGCCATTAAGATCATCATGGAAGACCAATTCGTCACTTGAGTCAGACGAAACTTGAATTCCTCTAAAGTATTCAGAATGTGTCAATTCCTCTGGAGAGAAAATTTTCATCTTGGGACACTGCCATATGTTGATTTGTAGCAGAGAGGGTAATTGCAAAGTGCTATTGCCTGAATAAAAACATTCAAGGCTTGGTAAATCATGTAGAACTATCCTCTCCAGCCACTCAAATTTGATCTCTTCTTGGGATGGTGGATGTGTTGGCCTCTCTTGCTGTTCTTTTTCGTTGGGGTCCTTTGGAAGTTTTCCTTTTCTAATCCTTTCTGCATCAAGGCGTGCCTGTTCCTTCTCTTCCTCTTCTTTCTTTTTCTTCTCCTCTTCCTCTAGTCTTTGCTTTTCTCCTCCTTCTTGTTGGATTTCTGGGTGGTTTTCTTCTGAAGCACCTGCTTGATTTTCTTCGGGTGCTTCTTCTTCTTGTTGCTCCGGTGCTTCCTGTTCTTGTTGCTGTTGCTGTTGTTGATGAGATGGTTGATCCGGAGTTGGTTGTTCCTGTTCAAACTGTTGGGGTTCATGGTCTTCTTCCTCCTCTTCGTCTCCCTCTGACACTTTTCCCACTATTTCTATCAGTGATTCACATTCCTTGACTGTGATCTCCTCAAGGTACCTGAACTCTTTTGCTGCTGAGTATGGGAACAAATACTTCAATGCAGAACATCCCACAACATTCAGTTTTTTTATAGAGGAGAAAGATACTGCAGAATCTACTAATGTTATCAAACCAGGACATTTGAAAACATTTAATTGGTGAAGCTGCTCACAGAGTTTGTTCAACCATGATGAGTCATCTAACTCGATGGACTTAATCTCATCTATTGTGTCCAGTGACAATATTTTCAAATGTTCTAGCATCCAGTCTTCACCAATTTCAGGGTTTTGAGTGCGGAATATCTTGGGGCCACTGCAATTGCTTATAATCATTGTTTCTAAATTTGGTGCCTTCTTAAGTACTTCAAAGGGAAAAATAGACTTCTCATTTCCATAGCCATCAGAGATCAACACATTTCCTAACCTTAACACCAAAGTGTGTTCCCAATCCAACTTCTGTTTCTCCAAGTTGGAAATAGCCTAGTAAAGGCAAAACAAATGGAAAAAGAAAGTGTTGTGAATTAGAAGAAGAAAAGAAAAGCATGAAGATAAAGTTAAGAGTGGAGATTCTATGTTACTTACATGCAGATTCTGGGAACTTTGAAATAGCTCCAACTTACGACAACCTGTCAAAGATAAATTATTTAAAGCCGGGCATTCCAGAGTGTATGTTTCAGGGTAAAAGTGAGTGAGCTCTGGCAAATCAAGAAGATCCAGCGAGGTTAATTGAGGGAACACAAACTTGTTTTCTGATACTTCTTCTTCATCTTCAACAATTTCTTGCAAATCACGACAAGATTGTGTTTCAAGTTTCTTGGAAAACAGAGTTTTCAGATTGCCACACTGACTAACAAAGACTTGTTGCAGATTTGGAAATCTGAGGATTCCTTGACCATAGTTTTGCCAAACATGTGTCAGCTCTGAGAGCTCTTGTAAATTCAATATCTTCAATTGGGTTGCTGTTGGCATATTCTCAGAGTTATTCATATCAAAGATTGCCTTCACTTTGTGACATTTCCGCACTTCCAATTCTCTTAAGCTTTTTACGTAAGGAAGATGAGATGGAATTGCATATGACTGAATTTCACAGTTGATCAGCTTCAAAGTTTTCAAACTGTAAAACCAATTGTTTTGCAGACCAACTCCATCATGCCAGGCTTGTTGTAGCTCAAGATGTTCTGAAAGATTAATCTCGTCCATCCCTTCCAAAAACCTCTGTGAATATTGTAAATAAGTTTATCATCACATATATCATTTACCTATCATTCCATTTATTTTTTTACCATCAATCTTAGCAAAGGCTTATTTAATTTATTTCATTTAAATAGGTGATTAAAGAGAATAGAAAAAGAAAAATTCATACGTACGTACCATTTCTTTGACCATTGATTGAATGGTATCTTTTAAATTACAATGCCAGTACCATTTCTTCTCTTGTTCATGTACAACATATATTTTTTGTAAACTTGGCGTGCAATTGGCTTCTTCAGAGAAATTTTCCATTTTGGGGCATGCACTCACTACTACCTTCTCCAATGCCGGAAACTCAAAGATGCAGCTATTGGAGCTGGAAAAACTTTCAAGGCTCTTGAGTGACACAAGTTCTAGAGCTTTCAATTGTCTGAAAACAATGTCAACTTGGCCTGCATTTTCTTCTTCATTTCCTTGCTCTAATACAATTTCCTTCAGGGATTTACATTTCATTACCTTCAAGGTGGTGAGTTGAATCAAGCTTTTTGCAGTCGATGGTTCCATTAAATACTTTAATCCATTACAATCAACCACCTCCAGAATTGTCAAGTGAGTGAGAGATACCGAGGAAGGCCCCATAGTGACCAAAGAAGGACAACTTTCTAAAATCAAGGACTCTATCCTTTGAAGAACTATATCCCGCTCAAAGCCTATCTCCACAAGCCTGGGTAAGTCAGTTAAGTTCAATGTTTCTAGCTTTAAAACAACCCCGAAGTTGTTTTGAATTTCAGGAGGCCTTTTGATTGGCACTATCTCCTTAAAGTAGCAATCACTCAATACTAGGTCTTTGAGATTAGGATTGCAGTGAAGAAAAGAATACAGAACCTCAGTATTCATTAATTTACACAGGAAAAGCTCTTCTAAGTTTTTCTTTTGATAGTTCCCTTTCTCCATATAGCTGCTTGACGACTTTGCATGTTGCGACTCAATTTCTATGAACTTCAACTGATTGATCACCTATAAGAAATACACAACGAAAAATATATTAAATATATGAAAATGCATTGAGATTTTTTCCCCTTCTATTATGATTTTTACTCTATTTTTCTATAATTTGGAAAGGATTCTTAAGAGTTGAAAGGCTTACCCGTACTTCTTCTTCTTCTTTAGGAAAGAGGACTCCCTTGCTTTGTGCATCTGTAGTTTCTTTTCTGAATGGTTCTAGCTTGTCACAAAGTCGAACACACAGTTCGTTCAGTACAGGACAACTTAAGTCATGATCTTCTGGATAGAAACTCTTGAGATTTGGTAGTTTCCACAAGTCGATGGTGGTTAGTTTAGGAAACTTAAGTTGAGCATACTCTTTGTTTACCTCGGCAACAATTTCTCTCAATTCAAAGCATTTCCATACCGCAAGGTATTCAAGATTGTCAAGTCTCTTGGCTTTAGAAACTGGAAATATATAGTCTAAGCTGTGACATTCACGAACAAATATCTTTCGCAACTCTTCAGAGATATCTATCAATCTTTGGCCTTCTTTCCATCCCCATATATGCTTCAATTTCGGGAGCGTTTCTAAATGAACATCTTGCAAGTTGGTTACATCTCGAGCACCTCCATTAAATATCTCCTTCATTAACCTGCAATTAGTAACCCTCAAGTTGCATAGACTCCGGAATATATTTCTCTTCACATTAAATGGAAAAACTTCTTCTAATTTATCACACTGCTCAAGGATTAGAGTATCGAGTTTTCCAAAGGAATCTTTAGGGAGTTCATCATTCCATATCTCAGTCAAACTTCTCATGCCACTCAATTTGAAATTCTTCAAACTTGGAAAGATGTTACCCTGCTTTGGTTCATAATTGCTATAAGTTAATCCAATTAACAATGATGTCAAATGTAAAATAAGTCAAATCAATAAAGAGAAAGAACAAGGTAATTTGATTGTAAAGGTTTTAAATTATGATATTGTTGTATTACTATTATAGCTAATGTGAAAAAAATATGGACAAATGTGATCTTTACAAATAATAACACAAATAAAATCAGTCCTAGTAATTCTCGAAATCACAATATAGGGGCTGCAAATTGCATTTGAAATTTTAATTATAGGAGAGATTGATGGTACGCTATGTTAAAGGACTAAGATTTGAAATTTTAATCTATATTTAATATGCTGATGTAGTATTTGAACAGGAAATATAGGTTGCTTCATATTTTTGCATATCTTATGTTTAATTTTGAATAAGTTTTCAACATCATAGGACTCAAAATAGAGATTTCAAATTCTCTAACATGCAAGATATGGAGATAATAATTCCACATTAAAATTAACGCATAAAAAGAGATATAAAAATAGAATCTAATCCCACCACCCTACGTACCTCCATTTTAGCATGGGAAGCTTGACCTTGGTGAAAGATGTGTCTCATCTTCTCACACTCACTGACGAAAAGGCTTTGAAGATTTACCAGAATCTTTGCCATTGCAAATGATACCAAATATTCTAAATCCCAACAACCATTCACATCCAAGTGTATCAAATTTTTAAAATAGGAAATTGTTGAAGGATGTTCACTTCATATTATTTTCATTGGGATCGAGGACAACTTTATTCTCTTTAATTTGGGGAACACAACCTGCAAAGTCACATGAAAAATAAGTGTCTCCAAAAATCAAAAGAATTAATTATGACTTTCTCAAGTTAGTTCTTGACAAAGAAGAGAATTTATTTTTCTAAGTTTACCAACTTATAAACTCCTTCCTTTTTAGTTTTAACAAATAAAATACGAAACATGGTTTGAAATCCAAAAGATAAATAAATCTATATGACAATTTTAAACTCACCTCTTTGTTGAATAATTCTTTGGTCTTTCCTTCTATTGATGAAAATCCAATACATTTTGGTAGAGATTGTAGCGTCAAAGAACGTAATTCAGGAAACACAAAATGCTCCAAGCGGAGTTCTTCTACCACAAGGACAATCTCCTTCAAAGAGTCACATTCAGAAACTTCAATAGTTTCAAGTACGGTTAGAAGTCTAGCCACAGAAAGTAAGAATACATTCTTCAATTTATTGCAGAGATTGATCTTGATGACTTTCAATTTACCAAATGAGGATTCTGAAAGTTTACATGAGCATACTTCACCCATCTTCTTGAGATTATATAGAAATAATGACTCCAATTCACGAAAAGCCATCTCATAATGTTGCCTGTCTTTTGGGTTGGTGAGAGATTGAATGTCAAAATTACTTACAATAGACAAATGTTTCAGAAATGGAGATACTTTCAAATTCAATCTATAAATAATATCTTGGACACCACTGATATCCTCCAACAACAAATTCTCAACTCCGACACACAACATTTGGATACCCATTTGAGAATGAATGTCGAAGCCTTCTTTTAGCTGTATTGCCAAAAATCTTGATCTTTCATACTTCTCTGGCATCTTGAAATCTGTCTCTAAATATTCATTCAAATCTCCAATGACAATCTTGTAACTATTTAACTTGTCAAGGAACAAGTTGTTCGACAAATGGGCAACATTTGGGATTTGAATGTCTAAAGCTGTCAACTGATTTAGATGCCTCAACTCAGAAAGACTAGCATTCTTACTTTGATTTGTCTGTCCTTCAATGTTCCATTGAATCAAGGTGTTTCTCGTATACAACTCTTCCAAACTAATCAAATTGTTTATCACATTGGATGGAAAATATTGAAGTTTGGAGCAATTACTTATGTCAAAAATTTGTAGTTTTGTTAACTTCATCAATTCAACAGGCAATTTTTTAATATCAGATCCTGAAAGACTAAGAATTCTTAACCTTTCCAATTTGCCTATGATGGATAAGTCCTCACCTAGTATGCATTGCTCTAAGCAAAGCATTCTGAGTTGTGTTAGGCAAGTGATTGATGAAGGTAAGGGTGATAGATGAAAGCCAGTCAATATCAACACTGTAAGTTCTTTCATTCCTTCAAATAAGTTTTCTGGTATTTTCAGATGGGGATCACTATTATTAACATGGAAGACTCTCAATCTCGGGCATTTTATAATACTAGGAAAGCCTTCAATGATATCACAATGTTGTAAGGAAATAGCAACATACCTTTCAAGTTTATCCTCATTAGGCCATTTATCTACCTTTCCCATTGTCATTGTAAATACATGCTTCTCCTCCTCGGATGCTATTGACAAAGCAGCACTGCGAACAATATCATTCATAGTGAAATGATCATTTGAAAAACTGTCAGACAACAAATTAGACTCTTTTAGCTTTTCAACCAACTCAGATACTTTATCTCTAGCTTCCCTTACAGTGCAGATTCCTTCAAGAAAACCCAGACCAATGCAGTATTTCACCAAGTCTTTAATTAATGCATCATGACCCATGTAAGCACACAGTAAGAAAGTATACTTAAGCTCCTTGTTTTCTAAAAGTTCATAACTCAACTTTGTAGAAAACTCACACCCTCCTCCTATGAACTTTTGCCATTCAAGCTTTTGGTTCACACCTTCCCAAACTGAGCGGGTCTGATTTTTTAATGCCATTGCAGTTTTAACTACTGACATGGGCAACCCTTTACACTTGCTGGCAATTTGAGCAACTAATCTTTCAAATTCAGGATCTGTATCCCCTATTGTAGCAATTTTCTTGAACAACATTTCTGCTTCCTCATCTGTTAAGACTTCCAGACTTAATAACGCTTGTTGGGTTTTAGAAATCAGCATAACTTTGCACCCCGTGACACGATTTCCTGTTATTCTCCAAGATTCGAAATTGCTATCGTATTTCCCATCTTTGATGAAGTTTGGACCATCATATTCAAATGGAATCCAAATTTGCCCAATGATCATCTAGGATTACAAGCGTGCTCCCATTCTTGTTCTTTAATCTCATTCGTATTTGATCAGCTCTTGCAATGTCACTTTCATCATCCAGTAGTGTCATCCCCAGCATGTCAGCAATTTGTCCTTGAATTTTCCTCATGTCAGGATTTCTGGTTACGTTTACAGTGATCACTACTACATCGAATAACACCTTAGCTTCCAACATCTCCTTCACAAGTTTTTGGACTATACTGGTCTTGCCTACACCACTCAACCCATGAAGGCCAATTGTTCTAACAGTTTGGTCTTCAAATGCTAACGCAATCCTCTCAATAGTATCTTGTCTTGATGGAAAATGAATAATCAATGGCCCGACCCAATAAGAAAGCGGTTCTTGACTTGTCCTTTGCAGTAGTTTATAAATTTGTTTTGCAATATAAGATGCTTTTCTGCTTCGACGATATCTTATCCCCCATCTAGGAAGGTGACGACTTGTAAACAAGTCAAACACTGCATGTCTATGGCATTCGTCCAAATCGAAACTTTCATATTCATTAATTATTTTACCCGCCTCATATAACCAATCTTTAACTTCATCTTGAGCTATTTTTCCAAACTGGGATAATTCCGTATCAACTTTAGACTCAACTGCATCTCTTAATTTCTTCCTTCAGAATCCTAGCATCAACATTTAGTTGCGGAACTTTAAACTCGAGCGCGTTTAACTCGAACAGTAGGTGGTGTAGCTCCTCCTTTAGGCATCCTTGTACTTCAGGTGACTTCAGCAATTCCAAACCCAAAATAGTTAGAGGCTTCACCCAGTCCATCAATTACATCTTCAGCATGTACCTAAACAACAAGACACCATTACTCATGACAAATACGAAAATAACTACGAATAAATGAATTGAAATAAATAGACGAAAGGAGCTTGCCAGTCCATAGTATATTTGTATCAAAAATATAAAACAATAACAAGAAAACGAATATATATCTATGTACATGCGTGTGCATTAACAATATTCTTACATTATTAAATAACTTCTGGTCGAGATGAATCAATGACAGATTTTTAATATTTTCAGAGTAAATATGATTTTTGGTACACACAAATTTTAGATATCCCCTTTAGTTCCTAACAAATAAAAAGACTATTCGTGGTCCCTAAAAAAATTCAAAATAAACCCATTTAGTTGAGATCGTGGTCCTCACTAAAGCGAGTATCGTGCTGACTAACGAAAAGGGTATTTACTCATATTTTTATACTATTTTTTGATAGTTATTTTACTTATTCGTTCATTCATTGTATTTTGTAGGAAAAAAAATATTATATAACATTTTTATCATTTGTTTCGTGAATTATTTTGAATAAAAGATCATTCAAAGTAAATGGCCAGACGTTGAAATACTACTATTGGGGAGGCCAAGAGAACAAGGAGAAATTTTTTTATCTCCTTGAAATGTCCTTTGGGCTGAAAGCCACCAAAGATGAGGAGATTTTGAAATAGGTTCTTGAGGACTTATGCATTAAAGAGATAACATGGACTAAATTGTCCTAAAAAAATCTATCTTTTCTAAGGTCACCTGGGTGTCCAAGAATGTTGTTACAATATCATCAACAATAGCTAAAGCAGGAGGATAAATTTGGCAGAGGATTGAAACGAGTCTAGAGCGAATGGAGAAGGAACAGAAGGAAACAAGGAAGCTTACGGAGAAATTAAATAAGATGGACAAGTTTGTGATTTGCCAATTTGGTTTCCTCGCTCCAACCAATCAAGGCCTTGATGATGATGCAAAGGGGAAAGAAAAACCAAAAGAAGAAGAAGATGAGTAGAGTGAGTTGACTGAGGGGACCGAAGAAGAGGAGGAATCAAATGGTTTTCTATTTTAAAGGCTATCGAAGATTAATCTTTAGTTCTGTCTCAACTTGGAACTGGAACTAGTAGTAAATTAGTTGTAAATTGGTAAATCGATTAGAATATTTTTTATTTTTATTTTTATGATAATTAGGCCGTATTGTTTTATGTTTTTGTTTTATACCTACCCAAAGAGGAAAGAAAAATAATGAAAAGGATTGGTAAGGAATTCATGTGCTAAGTTAGATTTATTTATGCTTTATTTATATTTTTGTTTTCTGTTTTCTATTTTGATTTTTTTTTTGTTTTAATAAAAACTTAGGCTAATCCATGCATAAAGGTACTCATAAAAAAGGGGAAAATAATTAACTGATCCAGGTCCACTTAATTATTTGGTGGTTCCTCTTACATGAGTGATTCTTTTTTTTTTTTCATTTTTGTCCCTCCTATTTTTTTCTTTTCCCATTTTGCCCCCTGTTTTGAGAGAAGGAGCAGCCAAAATTTTATGGGCCAGGAGCACTACATTTTCTCTCTAAAAAAGGAACTGCTAACTCTCTAAGTCAGGGTTAATTTTTGAGCCTAATTAAGTGGAAATATAGCCTAAACTAACAATAAAATACCTCAAAGCATGATTGATATTATGTGATATAACTTGGTATATTGTTTTAGAGAAAAATATTTCTTGCAGTTAATGCAGATAAGTTATCTACATTTACTCCCAAAACGACGTCGTTTTGAGACTGAAAGATTAAAAAATTATAATTATAAAGACTATAATAACCCTAAAATAAATTAAAATTACAAAAACACCGTGATTTTCGCCCCAAAATGACATCGTATTGGGCTTACTGCAAATAACTTATCTGCAATGACTCCAAGAAAAAGCAAACCCATTGTTTTAAGTGTTTTGAGATGTTTAAGTATTAATTAGATGATTATGACTAATATATTATGGTTTGAACGATTTGTTGAGTTGTTGTTTTGCAAGATTATGCCATAGCAAGGTCGCAATAGAGCTTGAGCGATGTCGTAGCATAAGCGACTTATGTGAAACAGTACGCAACGAGGATTAACAACCTAAAGATAAAGATAAGGCTGGAATTCAAATTCAAATAATGCAAGATCAAAGGATAAATGTTCTTAACCACATTTTGTTTTAGAGGAAAAATAGCTCGTTCAACTCTAGAATTCATAAGCACTTATCAAGAGAACTTCTAGAAGTTATTCAAGTACAAGACAAGGAGAGAAAAGTTGCAAAAAGTAGAGGATAGGGTTGTAGATATGAAATTCAAATTTAAACTCCACAAGTGATAATTCATACTTTGAGTTAAAGTTAAGCAATGCCTACATAGAACACGCAAGCCCACTTTAGAGAGGAGAATATTGACGAGACATGATACATGCAAGGAGCGCATGAAGAGCGCGAGGAAGACAAAGGAAGCCTGCTGGGAAGTCGGAGAAGAATAGCCCAATAGTATAGTATGAAGGAAGCATCATGTTTTGCTGTAGCAGGGCATAAGCATAATTGGCGCACGACTAATGCAAAGGAGCATTGTTTTATAGTTATACTAGTGTTTTCTTTATGAGTTCTTGTTTTTTTATGTCTATCATGAGCTAAACATATTATAGGTTAGATGATAGAGTAACCATGTTGTGACTAAGTTTTGATGCCTAAACTATGTTGTGTCATTGTTCCTTTCAGTTGCTTAATAAGTACACTTTTATTTCATATTATATGCTTGTTGAGAAGCATATGCATGATGCATGGGGGGCTAATGCTAGGAAGTATTCGAACCCTGACTCTTATTAGACAAAGTGGATTGATTAGGATTATAAACTTAGTCAAGTTGGGAATATATGGACGATTCTCACCACTTAACCTAAAAAATTTATTCTTTAATGAATCTTAAGGTTAATTTTGCATAGGGATATGAGAATTAGGCTTAGGGTTATATATATAAGTTGGCGAAAGTCCCTATAAAAAAAAATGTTTGGTTACTGTTTGACACATTGCTATAGTATGGTGACAACCATCATAACAAGATTGCAGTAACAAGGAAATTGATCGTAACTTATCTCTTAATTGAATTCTCTCATCTCTTTTGAACCTTTGCTTTATAATTTTAGTACATTTAGTTAGTCATAGCTAGTTTTAATTATTACTTTTATTTATAAGTCTAAAAATCCAATTATTACTCTCCTCTATCACTTTACTTGGTCAAGCTTTATAACTTTTTTTCGTGAGAACGATACATGGACTTATAATCCTATGTTACTTGTTGACAACATGCACTTGTATTATAATTGTGATTTAATATTTGCACAATAATTCAATACTGATGTTGAGTTAATATGCTAAGTTTTGGATAACATAGTCTGTCATTGCTAGAGTAATGCCTCAGTCTTCACTATTCCATAATAATATGTATTGCTATAGGATTGCTGCATCAATTGCCTAACAGTGAGAGTTAGTGATCTTAAACCAAAATCTAACTAAAGATGGAAGTCTAGCTTGATGCTAAATTGATCAAGGCGAAATCCTACTAGAGAGGTAAAAAACATCAAGCACAAGGGGATGACTCAAAGGCAAGAGAAAGAAAGGAGCATATGGCAGAGAAGGCTAAGGATTCTGAGGCTCCAAAACTTCGAAATCCAACAACACATGATAAAGAAAAAATAAAATAAAAATAGTGATATAGCAAAGCTATATCAAAGGTGCCCCATAAAAGAAAAATAAAAATAAAATGCTAAAGTTAAGAAGAATAAAAGTTTAAATCATTGCAAAGGCACAAGACAAAAAAGTCAACAAAAAGAAAAAGGGAACCAAAGTAAATGAAAAAGAAAAGAAAAATTAAGTTGTTGGATCCAAGTCAAAGAGTTGTGGAATCATGCAAATATGCCTAAGGACTCTGATTTTGAAGCTCCAAGGTGGATCAAGCGAAAGAGAAGTTCCTTCCGCACATAGATTGATCGATCGAGGGGTAAAGAAACCTCGAGAATATGAAGCCAACAAGGAGTGCTAAAGTTTAAGTAAAGAGAATTGTTGAAGACCAACGATCACATGCAACTGTGTGGAAGTAATATTGCAATAGTATAGAGAATTTCAGTAATAGTCATGGCTGTAGCTTTGTTAGTCAACTGATGTAGGCTAATGCGAAAGAAAATTTAGTTTCTTGATAAAAAAAAGTAACATTTTGAGTTTGGAGTTGTTAACTCACCGAAATAGTTAATTTTGGGCTTAAAATTGATGATTTGATGCCTAATATGCTATGTAATTATTTCATAAGCATGATATAGTTGCATGATTCTTATTTTTATGTGTTTTGAATGCTCAATGTGTTGAGATTAGTATTTGAGTCAATTTTGATGCTAGAGCACTTAATTGGCTATGAAGTTTCTGATGTAGGTCAATGTCATAGCATTGCTATAACACTAGAGCGATTAATGAAATGTTACATTTTGATGTTGCACTAGAACAAATACTAGGATAAGCAATCAGATTTCAAATTCAAATAGAAGATAAGATGCAACAACATGAGATAAAAGATAAGAAGGTTGAAGATATGAAGAGATAAATAACTATCTAAACAAATCCTTATCTCGAGCAATCAGGATCATAAATTCATGCTTAGAGATAAATCAAGATCAGAATTGAAGGTTGTTCTAGAAGGAAATAAGTACTTGGTGCCCAAGTCAGCCATCTTTATAAATAAAGAAATAAACGCACGCTCTAATTCATTGAGGAATCAGTCAATCGATCACGGTTGAGAGGAATACAACGGATCAAGGGAAATTTTGAGTCTAATAGAGGGATCATTGGATCCGTTAGACCCAAACACTGTACTAGGAGCTCAAATACGATGGAGAGTGGTCGCACGTAGTTGTTATGGCAACAATGTTGTAGCATCTCTTTTGTCTATATTTGTGTTTCCACGAATCTTTCTTCTTTCTTTTTTGTTTTTTTCTTTCAAGTATGAGCTAAATTTCCTATGATTGGTTGATAAAGTATCCGTCTTGCAATGAAGCCATGAATGCCTAAACTCTACTATAGTTATTTTCAATTAGTTGTTTAATAAAGTGCTTTCTTTTTAATCTTATTAACTTACTCGTAAGGAGTTGGCAAGTGTCTTAAGATTTGGTTTGCAGGGATACAAGTGAATCCGAAACCTTATTAAATAATTTGGATTAATTGGCTTCAAATAACCTAGTTAAGTTGTAGATAAGGATGATCCATATCAAATTACCACATAGAGCTTGTTTTTAATTGAATTCAATAATTAATTTCGCATTGAGATATAGAGGTTAATTGTTGGGTTACACATGTATAGTTGGCGGGAGTCCCTACACAAAATCAAGTGTTCAATTTATTGATTGATGATTGTAATAGCATTGTTCCAACATTCTAGTGTAGTTAAAATATTAGGAAAATTGATCCCAATCTACTTTTGATACCTGAAGTTTCTTTGTTTCCAATGTGTTTTTACTCTTTTTAGTAGCCTTAGCTTAATTTAGTAATTGGTTAGTAGTTAACCTTAGTTTATTCCTTTTAAATCATAAAATTCTTACTAACTATGCGAAGCCAAGAATATTATAGAAGTCCATAGTTTTCTTGGCTTAGCGGGTTACTACAGGAGATTTATTCATGGCTTTTCATAGATGGTGTTGTCATTGACTCGCGTTACCAAAAAAAAAGACTCCTCTTATTTGGACTCACGAGTTTGAGCAATGATTTCAAGAATTAAAGGAGAAACTGACCTTTTCGCATTGTTGATCATTCTTGACCCGTTAAAAGGTCTAAGGTATTCAGTGATGCCTCTAAAAAAGGTTTGGATTGTGTTTTGATGCAAGACAATAAAGTAATAGTCTATACATCTCGGTAGTTAAATCCGTATGAGGAGAATTACACCATCCATAATCCAATGTTGGCTGCAATTTTCTTCGCTCTTAAGATATGGAGACACCACTTATTTGGAGAAAGGTTTGAGGTGTACAATGATCATAAGAATCTCAAGTACTTATTTGATCAGAAGGAGCTTAACATGAGACTGCAAAGATGATGGAGTTTGTGAAGGATTATAAGTTTAAATTGAGGTATTATCTGGGGAAGGCCACTATAATTATCGATGCATTGAGTCAGAAGTCCTTGCATCTATCACATATGATGATCAAGGAATGACAGTTATTGGAGAGCTTTCGAAATTGGCTAAACGCCATTGTGGAATCATGTATGTGGAATGCAAATAGGAGAAGGAAGTAATGATTCAGAACGTTAAAGTGTCATTTTGTTTGGGAATATCCAGGTATCCGAAAGATATTCTTCGAAAGATATCTGGATATGTCTTTCTTGGTATTCGGACAAGTCCAAACAGAATCCGAAGATATATAGTACTTATAGATACTAAGATATGTAGCATTGTATATTTAAATGAGAATAAAATCTTTATTTTTAAAGCAGATAATTTCTCTCCGGCAGAGACAAAAATAAAATGGGCCACCATTTATATTTTTTCTCTTTCATTGATTTCTGCTCCCTCTCCTCTATGCTGTAGAGAGAAATTATCTGCGCAGAGATCTTATTCCCATTTCAATATAGGGGAAGTAATTTCTCCTTGAAGAAAGTAATCTTCCATTGTTAATACACACAAAAAATAATTTTTTTTTTTAAAAAAAAGTGGCACATGTTTATGTACCCACCCACAAAATATATCTCAGAAATCTGAAAAATGCTAAAACCCTGTCCGGCAACGCAAGTACATCTAAAATATCATCTTGTATTTCAAATTTATTTTTCTCAAGTAGTTTAATCATAGCATTATTTGCATGTGAAAAACCACACAACCTTTTCAAGAATTTTAAATGAAGCTTAAGCCTAGTGATAGATTTACCTTGAGAAAATAATTTGCCTTGAATTCTCAATTTCTTGAATACTCAATTTGCCTTGAGAAAATAACCGAGAAAGCGTGAATAACCGGGTACATAGGAGATGTTGCAACGCTACAATTGAAAGGACATGAATTAATATAATTTAGTTCTCATAAATTTTAAATTTACTTAAATTTTGAAACACTTTTTCTTAGTAAACACTAATTTATCCTAACCAGTGGGACCCAAGAATTTTTGTGAAGCTGAACGAAATTATATATACTTCAAAATTTAAAATTTAAAGAAAAGAATTTTTTTCAAGGCGACAAAATTATATATTTTAAAATAGTTACTTGTCACATAAAACACATTCTAAAGTTAAAATTGGGGAAGCCATAACTGCCCCTGATCCTATCCACTGTACTTGAATGGGCAAGAATGAGTCTTAAATCATAAGAGTATAACTCTCCAGTGTCAGCACAGTGTTACATTGTCTTTGAATCTTACTGAAAATTTTCGTTTTTGTTACAGAATTTTTTTTTGTGTGTGGATAGATTACAAACTATTTTGTTTTATTCTCATCCCTACTTTTTTTTCTTCAAATCTTCCCAACTTGAAAACGAAAAAAATAAAATAAAACTCAAGATGAGCATGGTTCAGTGTCATTTGTACATTTATACCCCCATAAGATACTGGTCAACATGTTCCGTTAATGAGCTTTAAAAAGATTTGGAATAAAAATAAAAAAATAAATATTCTCTTTCATATATATATATATATATATATATATATATATATATATATAAATACATTTTTTTGGTAAGGCTTTCATTTATATTTTAATGTTACGAGTTAAAGTATATTATTTACTTAATTATATAATTTTCTGATAAATTACCAGTCGCTTTGCATCAAATTAATAAGAAATTAAGTGATACTACTTAAAGTCAAATGCCAATCTAATTAATTATTCAGATTTAGATTTGATCTATCAAAACTATAAAGAAAAATGAACAAATTAAATAATTATATGATATCTAGTATTTTAATTTAAGAGTGCCACCAAAATATTTAGTTAAAATTTTTAAAAAGTATATTAATTATGGTAATGTAACTTATATATATATATATATATATATATATATATATATATATATATATATATAGGGTAGGATTTTTTGACACCTCATTTGATAACCATTAAATCAAAAAAGATCAACAACTTTGATTTGTAAGTATGTGACACCATTGATCTTTTCTTATCTAACGGCTATCAGATCCGGTGTCAAATGATCTTATCTCTCACACACACACACACACACACAGATATATGCGTTTATAAACTTTGTTTTATAAACTTACAAATTACATTATGCCTGACCCAGGGGCGGACCTAGGGTAGGCGGCCGCCCCCCTCAAAATTTGAATTTTTTTTTAACATAAGTATAATGCAAGAAACCTCCATTTTTTCTCTCCATTAATGTGAAGTAATTTTCTCCCACCGCAGAGAGTTTATAGAGCTTCTTTATATTCTCAGGTTTATTTAAGATTACATCACACTGTTGAGAGTATCAGTGACCACCAATAGAGCTACATGTTTTTTCTTAGTTCAAATTCTTTTAGCTACGTGGCTCTTGTTTGTTGGCACATATCTCGTGGTAACATTTAGCATATGGAATTAGCATTAAATTATGGGGAAAGATCTGTTTACAATTTTTTTTTACAAATTACACTAAGTATGACCAGTCATACACTCTTGATTAAAGTATGACGGTCAGACACAATATAGTTTGTAAGAGTTTCTAAACGAAAAGTTTGTAAATATAACATTTCCCTTAAATTATAGTTTAAACCTCGACTTGAAACTTACAGTTTCAACTTTTATTTTGCTTAGATGTTAGCACAAATCTTCCCATCCATGAATAAAAATAAGAAGTCCGAGAGTCTTATGAAAGAATAAACCTTATTCTTTCGATCTCTCTGCTTTGAATTATCTATATTTAGATTATAGTAATTAGAACATATTTTTTGTGAAATCTAAACCTTTGCTCTCTTCTCTTTTTCTTTGTTTTCTTTGCATAAAAAATGTTCATTTTAGGAGTTGAAAAAGTGTAGTTTTTTTCAAATTGATAGTAAATTTTACTGTGACATCTTCCACCTCTCTCTCTCTCTCTCTCCCCTTCTTTCTCTCTATAACAAGTTAAAAGAGGTATTTATGAGTTATGTTCTCTGGATTGGTATTTTGGCCTCCACATATTGTGATTGAAGAGATGAATAAATATTTAATTTTTTGTATTTTGGCCTCTCATATATTATGTTTGAAGAGAGAAACAAATGTTTAATTTTTAGCCCCCCACAGGAAAAATTCCTGGGTCCGCCACTGGTCTGACCGGTAATACTCTACTCAAGAGTGTATTACCGGTAAGACATAGTTTAGTTTGTAAACAAAATTTTTTGTAAATATAACCTTCCCCCACACACACACATGTATATATATATATATATATATATATATATAAATTAAATTTGGTAGAATAATATCTTGACACTTTAGCCTATTAATTTGTTTAGGTCTCACTTTTTGTCACAAATATTTTCCAAACCCATCAAATAATAAATTTGTCCACACTTAAGATTTCGTGTTAACAAGTTTTATTATAATTTCTAAAGACGTGAGTTGATATATTATTATCTTAATAGTTAATTAATGAAGATGGGAAATAATACTTCTTATTTTTATATTAGAGTTAAAAATCTCTCCCCTATAATTGTCCAAAGTAATGAAATGCAGGATATAAAATGAGAAAAATTACCATTTAAATTAGCACAGTTCAACAAATCACTGCATGCTCTATCTTATGAATTGATGCGGGCTTACTCTGACTTCTGTGGCAAATCTGTAATATAGAATAAGAATCAATCAGTATCATTTAATCATCGAACAATCTTTTATATAATGATATATGATGTTTCACCAAATAAATTACTATGTCGTTAAACCTAGCTTATTCTTTATTTAATATTCAATAGTAATGTGGTTGTTTGAAATAATGTCCTCTTAAAAAAAAATTGTGAAAATCGCCTTTATTTTACATTTTTTTTGTTTCTTATTCCTTACCATTCAATATAGCTAAGCACTAAGAACTAAGAATTGTAAGATGCTTTTATCGATAATCTCACACCATATCTTAGAAACTGGAACCAATGCCAATTGAATTATAATATCTTACAACAACTGTTTACGTTTGTACCAAATTAATAACTATATATGAAGATAATAATATATTGAGTCACATCTTTAGAAATAATAATAAAACTTGTTAACACGAAATCTTAAGTATGCCCAAATATATTATACGATGAGTTTCGAAAATATGTGACAAAAAGTGAGACCTAAAAAAAAAATTAAT
Organism: Gastrolobium bilobum; assembly: GCF_033153095.1. Taxonomy (NCBI): domain Eukaryota; kingdom Viridiplantae; phylum Streptophyta; class Magnoliopsida; order Fabales; family Fabaceae; genus Gastrolobium; species Gastrolobium bilobum. Next base: position 162,485 of record NW_026896543.1, read on the forward strand.
AGGCAAAAGTGTCAAGATTTTATTCTGATCACAAGTTTTATTGTTAATTTCTTTCTTGGACTTTTATATCTGTGCATATAAGTATTTATATTTTTTCACATAAATTAATTACTGAAAATCTCATTAATTTAATCTATAATTTTTGTACAATATGTTTGCTTATAGTTAAATATTATTTTGGTAAAATAAAAGCGTATAGATCATAGAGTAAGAAAATCTGAAACTAAATGAATATATTTTTCATATTTGGATGACATATTGGAATTCTGGAATAGTAATATGATACTAAATAAACCTAAATCTTAGCATAACATAATAATTAAACTTCTAGCGATCATAATGATGTATAAATTAATGAACATAACATATTTTTAAGATTCACAAGTTAATATTCTAGTCAAAAAAAAAAAATGATAGGTCTGAGAGACCTATCTTAGTTTAATTTTGAGATAATTCACCATATTTAACACTTGTATCGGATGAACGTTATGCTTATTTGACTTCATTTGTCAACTTTACGTAATTCTTGTTGGGTATGACTAATATTTCGCATTCAGATAAGGATTCTTGGACCCATGAATAACTGCTATTATGATTTTCTAAATCCTATTTATATTCCCTTGTAAACGGAGTGACTTGTTACGAGTGGCAGTGAGATGAATATAATACAGACAAGCTGGACATAGCCTACATTGGATGATCCAGAGTAAATCATCAAATCTCTCTTCCCTTTCTCTTTTGTTTTTCTATTTGTGTGATTGTCGATTTCCAACATTTGGTATCAGAGCCTTGGTTTTGCGACCGTTCACGATTTGGGGTTTTTTTTTTGCGTAGAGAAAACTGCAAAATTTATCTGGAAAGGATGTCGACTGGCTAATCACGGATTGGGGTTGAAAATTTCGAAGGAAAGGGATTCAAGTTATGGAAATTAAAGGTGGAGGCTTTGTTTGTTGATAGGGACGTGTGGTACGTGATCGAAGATGAGAAGTCATCAATACCAACGAAAACTGTCGATGATGGAACATCGGAGGAAGGCGAGTCAAAGGAGTTGAAGGCGTGGATCAGAGACGATCGAAAGGCGCGAAGGCTGATCTGGTTATACCTGGCAAATAACGTTCTCGTGAATGTAACTTCTAAGAAGACCACAAAAGATATCTGGACAAAGCTGGGAAGCCTCTATCAAAGCAAGTCACTTGTGAACAAGTTGTTCCTGTAAAGGAAGCTGTATAATTTGTGAATGAGCGAAGGTGATTCTTTTTCTGCTCATTTAAATGAATTTAACATTGTTTGTGTGTAACTTTCATCTATAGATATAAATCTTGATGAGGAAGATAAAGCTTGCACCTTGTTGTGTTTACTGCCAAACTCTTGGGAGCACATCATTGTTTCAATAAATACTAGCGTAAATAAAACATCATTCGAGATGGTTGTTAATGCCCTATTGTCTGAGAAGATGAGAAGGGTAGGTTCTGAAGGTACCAGTAATAAGGCTCTGATCGTTAGAGGGAAGAGTGGTGACAGATCAAAGTTTGTTCAAAGAGGAAGATCGAGGAGACTGTCAAAGTCCTGTGATAAATCTGAAGTAAGGTGCTGGAGGTGTAAACAGGTTGGACACTTGAGGAAGATTTGTAGAAATAAAAGCGTTGGTTTTCCTAAGAAGCGGGATGATCCACCATCTTCTGGTTCTGGTATAAAGAAGGATGATGGAGATAATGTCGGGGACCTGTACATGGCGTTTGACAGTCATAGCGACTGCAAAGACTGAATCATTGACATTGGAGCATCGTTCCACATGGCATCTCATAGGGAGTGGTTCTACACCTATGAACCATATTCTGGCAGTATAGTCAGAATGTGAGATGACACACCTAATGTTATTATGGGGCATGGAAAGGTAAAGCCAAAAGATGAATGATGAAACAATCAAGAATCTGTCGGGCGTGATGCATATTCTGAGGCTTACCAAAATCTGATCTCCGTTGGTAATATGGCAGATACAAGTATTAATTTCAGCAGTGACAAGTATTCTTGCAAGTTGACTCGTGGAGCTTTGGTTATTGCAAGAGAAAAACACCATGGTAAACTATGAAAACTGCTAGGCAGCACAGTGTTCAGTGGTGAAAGCTACATAACTGAACAGGCAGAGGAAGACACTGTTATGTTATGGCATAGGAGGTTTGGGCATATTGGAGGAAAAGATCTGGAGAGTCTGACATCAAAATAGCTGGTGGATGGAATTTCGAGTTGCTCTATGGGGTTTGGATTTGTGAGCATTGCCTACAATGGAAGAAAAATCGGGTATCTTTTGATTCTATAGGAGGAAGAGATGAGGGGATTCTGGACCTGATACACAATGATGTGTTTGGCCCCACACTTGTAGTATCACAGGAAAAATCAAGGTATTATGTTTCTTTTACTGATGATTTTTTGATATTTATGTGGATATATTTCTTGCGCAGCAAGGATGAAGTGTTCAATAAATTTTGCGAGTTCAAGGTTTCGGTGGAAAATCAATTTGACTAAAAAATCAAGGTGTTGAGAACTGACAATGGAAGAAAGTTCTGTTCAACAAAATTTGATCAGTTTTGTGCGAGCAATGGGATTGCAAGACAGAAGGCTATGCCCTACTCACATCAACAGAATGGGGTGGCATAGAGGTTGAACCGGTCTCTCATGGAGAAAACATGGAGTATGCTAGTTCAGTTAGGAGTCTGATGTGTGCCATGATTTGTACTCATCTAGATATTGCTCAAGTAGTTAGGTATATGTCCAAGCCAGGAAAGGAACATTGGACGACAATGAAGCATGTGTTCTGTTATCTTCGTGGTACGTCTGACCTTGGGTTATGCTATGAAGTCGTGAAGGGCTCAAGGAGATAGTCATTATTAGAGCTGAAATGCTTTATGGATGCTAATTGGGGAAGTTACATTGATAATAGAAGATCTACAAGTGGATATGTTATTTTCTCATTCGGTGGAGCTATCATTTGGATGAGTAAGAGGCAGAGCACAGTTTCTTTATCTACTACAGAGGCTAAGTACATGGCCTTGACACATGCTGTCAAGGAGGCTATTTGGTTGTGGAGGTTGTGCAAAGAGCTTGGCTTTGCACAAGGAAAGGTGACAGTTGGGTGTGATAGTCAGAGCTCCATTTTCTTGGCTAAGAACCTAGGTTTCCATGCAAGGGCCAAGCATATTGTAACATCCTGGGCGTTGACGAGGGCGGGGAATGATCGCCGATGTAAAAGGGCATAGACAAGGAGCGACTCCTGGCAGGCTTCCAGCGACGGGGTACTGAATGAATCGAATCAACACCCGAAAGAGAGGGATTCCAGAGATTGTGCTGGTATGGAACGGTACAATTGGGAATAACTTATAAGAATTAATTTGTACTACCTATACTAACAAGATGCATCTACTTTTCGGTAGCCCAGAACGGAAGAACTTCATAGTTAAGCATGCTTGACTTGGGGCAATTATGGGATGGGTGACCTCCTGGGAAATTTTTCCGGGAAGTGTGCGAGTGAGGACAAAACACGCTGAAAAGTCTCGTGTTAGTGTGTGGGGACAGTCGTTGATCCTTGCAAGTTGCCAGGCGTTACACATATCGGTATACAATACTATTTCCTCATAGAGAAGATTGAAGACAAGGTTGTATTGCCGGAGAAGGTTGAAATAACGGTCAACAATGTTGATTTTTTTACCAAGGCAGTGACTTAAGAGAAGTTTGAATGATGTATAGCTGCATTTAGACTGAAGAAGTATGCAAAGCATTCACCAAGTGGAAGAATATTAGGTATGACTCATACTTCGCATTCACCATGAATAGCTGCTGTTAGGATTTTCTAAATCCTATTTATATTCTCTTGTAAATCAAATGACTTGTAAGGATTAACAATGAGGTGAATATAGTACAGATAAGATGGACATAGCCTACATTGGGTGAACTAGGGCAAATCACTATGTCAAATCCATCTTCCCTTTCTCTTTTGTTTTTTGATTTTTGTGATTGTTGATTTCCAACAATCCTAGACAACAACATCTAATAATGTGGAATATTCACTGTTTGAGAGCAAGTTACCTTTGATTTTCAAAGTCTTAAAATGGGTTTTTTATTTGTTCATTTGGACAGAAAGCTTGCAAGGAGAAAGATTTAGGGGGCGTTTGGTAGATAGCTTTTTTTAGATTCCCGAGAAACTAATATAGGGAATCCCATTTACCCAAGTTTGGTATAAGGTTTGTGAAAATTTTCCCGAGAATCTGATTTTTCTAGGATTTTTATTTGTAAACAAATTGTGAGGCACAATGCCATCCAAGAATACCACCAGGGGGGGTGGTATTCTTGGATTCTAGAGACATGGGAAAATATCACACTTAAAAACTGACAAAATTAACTCAGTTATCTTCCACCATTTTGCCATAATCTCATCCATAACCAAAAACCCATCCACCATCAGATTGAACCAAAACAATATATGTTCCCTATTTATCTTTCTCTCTTCCCTATTATGCCATTTCCTTGATGAGGAACCTATATTTGCCTGAACCAAAGGAAATCTCAAAACATCTGATTCCCACAAATTCAAATCGGCAGAATAACTTATAGAAGACCCATCTAAATTGAAATGAAAACAATGTTGAAAACAAAAAATTAGGAAATCCAATGTTTTAATGAAGCGCCTGAGAGAAAAAAAAAAGCTTTCGACAATGAAAATAACCATTTTTCCTTTTCAATAGTTTCTCTGCAACCTTTGGCATAAAACAGACACACACAGAGACACACATGCGCACATACGTACAGAGAGATAGAGAAAATGAGTTGTTCCAACTGCTTCTGAGACCTAAAGTTGAGGCAACTTTTCAAACCTTATGATAAAGGTTGAAGAAAACACAGGGAACAAAAAAGTCGTGTTTGAACGAAGGTAGATGAAGAAAAACTAGGGAATAAATTTTTGTGTAGAAAACCCAAGGAATAGGTAAACCGTGCTTAAAGAAAAGATTGAAGATGGGTCTATTTTTGTAAAATTACCTCACATTCTCAGTAATATTTGACAATCAACCAAACATAGGATCAGTAAACTTGAGCCAGTATTCCCAGAAATATTTTGGCCTACCAAAAATCTTTTTGGTCACATTCCTCGGGAAATCTTTCGTAACATATTCCTGGTAATTGTGATTTGTGGGCACAAAAAACTTTCTCCGCTACCAAAAATCCCTTTGGAAAAAGAAAAAGCTCATTTGTACCAACCCAACCGAAAAAGAATGCGCAATAAAGGAGCCACATTAGCAACCATTGAAAAAAGGGGATGCCTGTCCACATACGAGTTGAAATGCTTCTGTTATGGGATGTCTGGCCACAATAAGCTGGACTGCAGGACTCTACGGAAAGATGAAAAAAGGGCACTGTGAAGCCGGATCAGACTGTTTTGAAGAAGACAAAGGACAAGAGCACCACTACAGTGGTTGCCAATACTGATGTCGAGATATTTATCCTCGGTGAAGATAATTTTTTGAATGTTACATATAATAACTGCGCCTAGATTGTTGATTCTGGTGCCTCTTTCCATGTCACCCCACACAAAGATTTTTTTTCTTCGTGTAGAAGTGGTAACTTTGGAGTTGTGAAGATGGAAAATCAAGTGACGAGTAAGATCATCGATGTCGGTGATGTAACCCTGACCAAGGATGTCGGATGCCAACTTGTACTAAAAGATGTAAGGTATGTTCCATACATGCGATGGAACCTATTCTCGATAGGCAAGCTTGATGATGCCGGATTAGTGATTTGCTTCGGAAGATGTAGATGGAAATTGGCCAAGGAAAACTTGGTTGTGGCATAAGGTAAGAAAGAAGGCTCCTTGTACGTGGTGCAAGGAAAGATAAATGGTGAAAAAGCCAACTCTATCCGAGATGGACCTAGCATGGAGTTGTAGCACAAGCCCCTTGGCCATATGAACGAGAATGACTTCAAATCCTGAACAATAAAGGACTATTGACTGGGTTGAATGGCCAAGTACTGGAGAGCTACACACACTGCCTAGCTGGAAAGTAGCACCATGTTTCATTCGTGAGATCAGATCAACATAGACGACGTAGGTATATTTTTGACCTTGTCCATACCGATGTCTGCTCCATGTCGGAAAGATCCCTTGGAGGAGTTCAATATTTTGTTTCTTTTATTGATGACCATTCCCTCAAAGTGTGGGTTTATTTGTTAAAATCTAAAGACCGGGTACTCCAAGCTTTCAAAGAATTTCATGCTATGGTTGAAAAAGAGAATGACAAGAAACTGAAAGTGGTTTGATCTAACAATTATGGTGAGTACTACAACCCTTTTGATGCTTGCTGTAGAGCGGCTGAGATCCGACTTGAGAAGATGCCCCCAAAAACTGCTCAACTAAATGGAGTTGCTGAAAGAATGAATGAGACTATTGAAGAAAAGGTCTGAAACATGTTATCTAATACTAGGTTGCCAAAATCATTTCGGGGTGAAGCTGTCAGAACTGCTGTTGATCTAATAAATCTCTTACCATCACGACCACTAGAAGGAGAAATTCCAGAGGAAGTTTGGACAGGTCGGAAAGTAGCCTATGATTACTTAAGAGTATTTAAATGCCAAGTTTTTGTGTATATCCCTAAAGACGAAAGGGCGAAGCTCGATTCAAAACTAAAGAATGAATTTACCTCATATTGCCGATATGTGAGTTCAGGTTTCGTCTTTGGGATCCAATCAACAAGAAAATTCTGAGAAGCCGATATATGATCTTCCATGAGAACGAGACTATTGAAGGCATCTCGAAGCCCAAAGTCTGGGTTGGTGTCCAACGCGAAGAATCCATACCTCCTGTCCAAATTGAACCAGGGGAGAATCAAATGAAAATGACCAAGAAAGAGAGATGATGAAAACACTGAGGTCCGAGATCCTAAAATCAAAGATGAGAATGCTGAGAGTCCGACTCAAATTAAATCTCAACCTGAAAACCAACCAAGACACTCTACTCGAGTGAGAAGACCTTCCACAAGGTACCTATTTGACGAATACACTGTCATTGCTGAACATGGTGAACCGCAAAGCTACAATGAGACCATGTCGAGCTCAGACAAGAATGAATGAGAGAAGGAAATACAGGATGAAATGAAGTCTTTGCACGAAAATCAAACTTATAAATTGACCGAGTCGCCTCAAGAAAGACGAGCTCCGAAGAACAAATGGGTATATAAAATCAAACATGAGGAAGAAGGCGAAAAGCCAAGATACAAGGACAAGATTGTGGTGAAAGGCTGCAATCGAAAGAAATGAGTAAATTTTGAAGAAATATTCTCTCCTATGGTGAAGATGACTTCGGTTCGAACCGTGTTAGCCATAGCGGCATCAATGGACCTCGAAATGGAGAAAATGGATGTGAAGACCATATTCCTTCTCAAGGACCTTGATGAGGAGAGCTATATGGAGCAACCTGAAGGGTTTCGAGCTCCAGGAAAGGAAGACTTGGTCTGCCATTTGAAAAAAAGCCTATACGGTTTGAAGCAAGCACTTCAACAGTGGTACAAGAAATTCGAATCTTTTATGACTGACGACAAGTTTGTGGAGACTGAGGCCGACCATTGCATATTTGTGAAGACGTATGAGGCCGATGACTTTCTAATTTTGCTTTTATATGTTGATGACATGCTGATTGTAGGGCAAGACAAAATAAGAATAGCTGCCCAGAAGAAGGCGTTAAGCTCGTCCTTCGCAATGAAGGACCTCGTCCCTGTAAAACAAATACTTGGAATCAAGATAATCTGAGACCGACCTAAAAGGTTATAGTGGCTGAGTCAAGAAAAATATACTGAGAAAATTCTGAAAAAGTTTAGGATGGACAAAGCCAAAACAGTGAGAACCCCCTTAGCCGGACACATTAAGTTGAGTCAAAAATAATGTCCAAGATCTGATGAAGACAAAGATGAGATGTTGAAGATCCTGTACCAATTCGTTGTCGAAAGTTTAATGTATGCTATGGTTTGTACAAGACCCAACTTGGCGTATGTTGTTGGAATTATGGGTCGGTATCTATCAAACCCCGACAAAGAACATTGGGAAGCCGTCAAATGGATCTGCAAGTATCTCCGAGGTACGACAAGTCTATGCCTCCGCTTTGGAGAAGGTAAGACTGAGCTAGTGTGCTTTACGAATGTTGACTAAGAGGGAGATACTGACTCTAGGAAGTCGACTATTGGTTATTTGATGACATTTGCAAGAGGAGTTGTCTCTTGAAAATCAAAATTACAGAAGTGTGTGAAACGTTCAATAACTGAGGCCGAGTATATAGCCACCATTGAGGCTTGCAAGGAATTATTATGGATGAAGAAATTTCTCTCTGAACTCGGCCATGAACAAGAACACATTGAGTACGAGTTGAAGTGTGATAATCAAAGCGTTATTCATTTAGCTAAGAACTTGACCTGTCACTCCCGCACAAAACACATTGACGTGAGGTATCACTGGATCCAGGATGTGGTGGAAGATGGACAACTCGAACTAGCCAAAGTGCACACTGACCTAAATTGGTCCAACATGATGACGAAGCCAGTACCAACAAGAAAGTTTGGAGATTGTTGTGAAGGTGCTGGGTTAATGTTGAACCCGACGCATTAAAGTAGAGGGGGAGATTTGTTGGATGGTGTTCCTCCATTAATGCTGGCATGTACTCTCATTTAATAGGGTGCAGGGATCAAGGTCATAACCATTTTCAACCACCTAATGATTAAAGAAGATTCTGGAAGGAATGTGGAGTATCCTCATTTTCCTTATATAAATCTCATGAAAACCTTGTAATATGCTAGATGATTTTTGAGTACCTTTAAAGAGAAGTTTGAGTGTTAGACCTCTTTAGGAATTTTAGAGACTACCACCATATTTGGTAAAGCTTGATTGTATCTCTAGTGAAAGATTAGGGAAGTTTGATCATTTGTAACCCAGTATTTACATAGTGAAAGTTTGATTCTAGACTAGTGTCCCGTGCGTTTTTACTTCTTCACATTGGAGAATGTTTTCTCACGTTAAATAAGTTGAATGAGTTCTTTTCTATCTCTCTCCTTTGCATTTTTCATTTTTGTTGTGCAAGGCCTACCTGGTGACTCAGGCCGACAAACGCTTCAGAGCCGAGTTTGAGGGAACCGCATTCCCAAAACTCTTCTCCTTATATGCATCATTTTAGCCAAACATATTTTTAAAAATACTCTTATTATAAAAAGATATTTTTATTAAAATGAATAAGAAAAGAAAAAGCTCTTCAGAAGAGCTTTTCTTAAGATATATATTAAATTTTTAGAGTTTTTACATTTACTTTCCAGTTTGACCCTTATTTTAAATTTGTATTTACCAATTTTCCTTTTTACCCTAATAATCGATCTTAATAACAAATTATTATTTTTTTCCTCATTCAAAATTAGCAAATAACTTTTAACTTTATTTTTTCAATTTTTTTAACTTTATCTTAAAATTGCTTTTAACTAAAAAAAAATGTGCCAAACAAGCTCGAAATAACACAATCACAGCTTGTATAAATTTAGTTAATAATAATCTTACAATGCATTATTTTATATTAGATAATTGCATAAGTTTCTATACCACACAAATAATTCATATTTAAATTTGTTATATTTCTGAAGGTATATACCTCACATCAACCTATTCATTTAAGGGAATACATTAATGGTATTTTCCGATGGCACAGTAAAAATTTAAATTAGATTACATAATCAAAATGGTATTTTCATCCCCAAAAGTAAGATAATTTTTAATAGAATACATTAATTTTTTACTGTAATTTTCACATACTTTATCATTTCCCAGTAACTTTTCGTTGTTGGAAAAATGACAATTATAATTGTTTGAACAAATTAAAATATATTTTCGTTTTTTTGACTTTAAATAATCAATGTATCATCTTCCCAATTATGCCAAATAATCAACGGAGATAGTTCGCCTAACAAATTAAAACATTTTTTTATCGCTATATATATTCACAATTTTTGTAGAGAAGATTACACCAAATATTATATTCTAGTAAAGGAAATAGAGCTTAAAATTCTACGGAGCAAAAATTTCTGATTATAAACAAGCATGCATTGTGTCAACAATTTTCTTTTATCCTTCTTTTATTAAGAAACATTGAGCAAGATGAGTAAGACGGAAACAAACCTCAAGTGTTTCAAATACGATTGATCAAGTTGTGAATGGTCCTGACTCCTTACTTAGAACACTACCAAGGCTACAAAAATAACCAGAAGCCCTTATGAATGCAAAAGAAGAAAGCTTAATGGGAAGTAACTCAAGTAAGGAACAATTGAAATGAAAACGCTATTAACACTTCATTCATGCTTAAGCACTCAGCAGCGAGAAATGACTGTTTGGCGCATAGTGATGCATGTTACCATTATTTACCAAAAGTCTTGTCTATCTTGGATCCTCTATTGTTTACTTAATTGTTCTTCACATGAGCTTGTAATTTATTTATTTTTTCTATTTTTATATTTCTGTAACGATTTCAAAATAAGCTTGAACTAAAAGAAGCATGCATCATACCGTAAAGCCAGAATCAGCACTGAGATATTTGACTTTAGCCCAAATTTACAAGCCAGCTCACCTGCAAATAATCTGATAAAGAACTCTGTCTATTAGCAGTGCTTAAAATCCAACCAATTTAAATAAAACAATTTTTTTTTTAAACATAATTCAATAAATTTAAAAACTACAAAAATAAAAAATATATTAGGTTAGATGCAATCTAAATATAAAAACTGATATCCAAATGTTATACATATATTTTTAAAATAATATTTTTTTTTATACATGTGGAGAGCATTAGCCCAAGAAATAGAGGTGACAATATGAGTTGAATTCGACGGGTTAATCTGTCAACCTGTCAAAATGGGATCGTTTTGCCACCTCTATCCAGAAACTACCCATAAATTTTTTATTATACTTCAAATCAAACTTAATTTTCCTTACTTCGATTTCGACATGTAATGTTAGATTAACAATTAATTTTAGAACTTAGATGATAGATTCAAATTAACCTCAATATTGTGGTTGTATAATAAGAACCTTTCACGTTATGATCACGATGGAATATTTCCAAAAAAAATACACAACGATAAATTTTTGCGTAAACTACAGAAAGTAACACAACAACAACTGCCATAAATTAAATTAATAATAATATCAATCAATATTATTTTGTATTAAATAATTGCATAAGTTTGTATGCTACAGAAGTATTTTCTATTTAAAAAGTTATATTCTGAAGGTATATCTCACACCAACCTAATTCATTTAAGTGAATTATTTGTCCTAGACTATGGCCCAACGAAAAATGTAAATTAGATTAGATAATCAAAATGGTATTTTACTATCCAAAAGTGAGATAATTTTTAATAGATCTAATACATTAATTTCGGACTGTAATTTTCTAATGCTTTTTTTTTTGAGTTACTTTTGCTTGTTGGAAAAATGACTATTTTAATTATTTTAAACAAAAGATATTTCTGTTTTGTTGAATTTAAATAATCAGTCCAAGGTAGCGTAACAAAGTAAAACTTTTTTTATCGCCATATTCATCATTTTGTCCTTACTTAATTTTTTTTTTACCACTTTGTTTCTCTTTCTAACCTATATACTAATTTGTTCCGCTTCTCAAATAATATATATCTACTCCTAATTGATCAAAGTTTGGCTTCTCTTAGTCAAATAAATGATTTACCAAGGAATAGAGTTTGGTCAAACTTTGATCAAACATGAATTGGATCGAACATTTACCATTAGGTCAAAAATTACCGCAATTAGTTAGGGCACAACCTTATTTACTTAGTCTTACCAGCCAAGATTATAGTTTGATCTAATTTTCACCCACATTATGGGCCTTGCCAATTAAGACAATGTTATCTCATGGAATCAAATTCATGATCATTTAAAAGTTATAACTATTAGTCAAGGCACAACTCGTTTTACTTACTGTTATCTGCTCAAGCACTATGATTTTATTTGAATCCAACCTACAACGAGATTGCCAAAGCAGTATATTGAGCTTACCAACAGGGACAAATTAATGTATAACTGAAAAGAGGGACAAATTAAATATTAATTTGAGAAGTTAAAAGGAACAAAATGATAAAAAAAATAAAAATAAAAATAAAATTATCAATCAACCAAATATTTCTTATGATAGACGGACATGCATAGTGTTAATAATTATCTTTCTTTTAGAGGTTTCATGAGCAAGATGAGTAAGACAGAAACAAACCTCAACCACAAGTTATGACGAAGGAGAAAAGGAAAACTTCAAGGAAGCAGTGGAAAGGGAAAGGCTGCAGAATCCTTCATACATGCTACAATCACTCCAAAGCATTGAGATCGCTTTGAAAATGAAGTTAAAGAAATCAGTGTTGCTTCATAGAGATTTGTAGCACAAATCCGGTTATAAGAGGAATCCGGATTTTATAAGCTTTTGCTTTGAAGTGATAAAACCCAAACACAGGCGTTTATTTATTTTACGTTTTTTTTTTTTTAGAAATATTTCAATCGGTTCATTGTTTCACAACTAATTCGATTCGGGGCAGGTCCAGGATCAAGGCTTAAACCCTTCCTAAAGGTAATACTGAGGAGATTCGAACACATGATTTATTTTACGTTCACACATGCTACAAAGGAATGTTTGGCGTATAGTGTAACAAGTAGCCACCATATATTTAATCGTGTATGAATTTTTAATTCTTCTTTGCATGACTAGCTCAAACGACTTCTGAAGTCGTCTTAGAAAACTTTATCATATAAACTATATTAGGTGAGTTTGTATTTTTTTTCTTTTTATTTTTTATATTTTCGTAACAATTTGAAAATAAGATTTTTTTTTTTGGGTAAAAAAAATAAGATTTTAAATGGCGAAAAAAAAATCCTGCTGCATAGCTCGAATTACCTCAACTGTATCTATTACGAGTGATTAAAATCAAACTAATTTTTTATACAAAAAAAAAATCAAAATAATTTCATTAAAATGAAAAAGCTAAGTTGAAAGATTAAAAAATAAAATAAAAAATAGATTCTACATATAAAAATTGATATATCCAAACTGATCCAGATAAAATATAGGCCAATCAAAGCCTCATAAGGAAAGCCCAAGCCATTCCGAAGCACAAGGAACAAGCATTGACGCGATGCCCACATCGCGACGTTCCAGACGCGATATCCCCATCGCGACATACAGGACGCAATGGTCTCATCGCGGCACACAAGACTCGATTCTCATATCGCGTATGAAACCTTCTAAGAGAAGGAAACTTAAGGCTCAAGGTAACTCCACCGCGCCTTAGCTCCAGTAAACAACAAACAGCTCCAGCTTGCCTCAGATCTACTACTAGACCCTCTGGAAGATAAGGCTACACAGGTCCCCTAAATGACCTGCAGCCCAAGACTGGCCACTCAGAAGCCAAGCCACCTTAACTAAGGCGGCATCCCAGTTACTATATAAACACACGATATACCACCAAGGTACGATCATCCTTTACTTTAACAACATAACACACCTGCCTCTGATACTAACTTAAGCATCGGAATGTCTTCGCAGGTACCCCCCATTTGGTGCAACGTGCCAACGTGAAGGACAAAGCTCAAGATCATTCCAACAGCAATACTAGGCCCAGGCCAACCACGACGTAAGGTGATTCAACCGTGTGTGATTGAGCTCAATACATATAGACCGGTCCATACTGTATTTGAGTAGATCACAAACCAAATCAAAATTTTATACATATAATTTTAAAAATAATACTTTACCTAAGATATTTTTACATTTAAAAAAAAAAGTTTTTGTTAAATCTCAAGCCAAACTTAATTTTATTTTTATTTCAATTTGGATATATATTATTATATTGATAATTAATTTAAAATATAAATTCGTATTTTAGCGCATTTTAATGAAGTTGTAGAAATCAAAGCACATCCGTTGATGAATTACCAAATATAGGAATTTATCTATTTCATTTATGTGAGAAAGTGTGTCATTTCACTCTTACAAAAAGATAAAATTTATTAAAAAAATAAAAAAAATAAAAATATAGGATCTACATTTTTTTATGAGAGTAAAATAATACAAGATGTATTATTTAAAAGGATAGAGGTTACTCCCTTCATTTATTATAGTTTTCCTCTTTTCAGTATTTTCTTTTGCTACAACCTGGCACAAAAGCCAAAGGCGTTGAAGTCCAGTTTTATTTATTTTTTTATTTTTGGAAATATAGAAGTCCATTTTTATTATCATTGTTGTTGTTGCGAGTTTAAGGCTATGTTTGATTATTGTTTTTAAAAATAGTTTTTTAGTTTTCAGAAAAAAAAAAAACTAAAAAACTCGGTTGTAAGACCTATTTTATAAAAAATATTTTGAAAACTATAACTATTTTTTGTTTGTTTTTAGAATCAAATTTAAAGAACATGTCTGAGTTGTTTTAGTTTTTTGTTTTGGTTTTTAATTTTCAATAAGGAAAAAGTATAGAAAACAATTGTTTCTATAACTATTTTACAAAATAGTTTTAAGAAAAAATAACTCAGAACATAATCAAACAGGCCCTAACTATCCCATTCCCATATTCCCATTGATATATATTAAAAAAAAATTGAACGTTTGAAATATTACAAAATTGAACGGGCTTTAGCGGGTGAGAAGGAATGTTTGGCGCAAAGTGGAACAAATTGCCACTATTTTTTATTTTATTTTTTTGATAATGCAAGTTGCCACTATTTAAATATAATGTTGATCTATCTTGTATCATGTATTAGATTTTTAATTCTTTTTCGCATTACTAGCTCAAACAACTTGTGAAGTCGTCCTAGAAAATTGTATTAGATGTGCTTTTCAAAATACAACAAAAAAGTTAGCAACTCGGTTAGGTTTTCAAATTATGTTTTTTCTTGTTCCTCCTTTAATATTCCCCGTAATCAAGAAAGGAACACAATATCAATCCAAAGAAAAAAAAAACTTAAATATTATAATTAAAACAACAGATTCTTGAAATAATACCAATTTCAAACATATTACACAACTAATGCAATTATTTGTGCACAAGGCTAATGTGTAACAGTCATGTGACAGGCTCTTATCCGTTGGCTTCATCATCATCATCAGATGTACCTTTCAATCGTTGTTCCCAACTACCTCCTTCACTTTCCTCTATATATATAAATCTCTCTAATTCATGGAATTTTTTAATATTGTCCACGACGGCCATAATCCTTCCATTTAAAGATTGACTTGTGGGTTAAATTATTTTTTTTCTCTTTTCTATTCTCTCTCCTCAATCTTTTCTCTCATCTCCGCCCCACCCATTTTTTCTTGCTCCCGACTCACACAGAATCATCTCCTCTCTCACCCATACGATTTTCATATAATCATTTCAACTTCTCTTTCTACCTCTTCCTATCTTTCAATTCTCTAAAATGTCATGATTTTTTTCCCTATCAAAATGAGTTCAAATTCACAATTTGTATGTGTGGTACTCTAGAAATGAATGCACAAATCCGATGATAAGATCAATTTATGTATTTCATTAATTACTATCTTGTACCAACATGACACAAGACACGATACTCCGATATATTAATTTTAAAAAATATTATATTTCGACACGTTAAGATATATTTTGATATTAAATAATATTTTTAATTTATGTAGTACATATTATATTTAATATTTAATAATTTAACAAAAAATAAACTTAAACTTATAATACCCATCAATTTTGCAAAGAAACATAAGATATTACAAATATTTATATTAAACTCATTAAAATAGTAATTGTAATCCAACAAATATAATAGTTAAAATTAAAAATGCAATACAACTTAACCTTTGAATATTTCCAACACGTGTTGAAGTATTGTGGAGTATTGGACACAACATTTCAATTTTTTAAAATGTCATGCATCGTAGATTAAGTATAATTTTCCTCTGTTGAGTTCACTTGCTACAACCTGGCACAACAGCCAAAGGCGTTGGTCTATTTTTATTATTATTGTGGTTGTTGCACTTTTATTTATGAGTTTTATAATTCTTATGTTGAAGGAGAATTAAAATCTTATGTTATAGAGATAAAAAACATGTGGAACCCATTGTTAGAAAAATTATATGTAGAACCCATATCAGCACGAAAATCGAAGGATGTGTAAGAAAAATTTAATTCTCATGTTGAATGAGAATTATAAAACCCTTTATTTATCCCATTGAAATATTAAAAAAAGTTAACGTGATTCACCGTATTGAAATATTAAAAATTTGTACGTGGTTTAACCGTGAGAAGGAATGTTTGGCGCTTAGTAGAACAAGTTGCTACTATTTAAACACAAGTTTGATCTATCTTGTGTCATGTATAAGTTTTTTAATTCTTCGCATGACTAGCTCAAACGCCTTCTGAAGTAGTCTTATAAAACTTTGTTAGATGAGCTTTTATTTATTTAATTTTTATATTTTTCATAATTATAATATGAGTTACGTTGGATATTTGAAAATAACGCTTGAATTAATTAAATTATGATGAGAAAAATCGTTGCCTTTTGAGCCCAAATTTACCACTAGGTCGACCTTGTCATTAACTAGTCAAGGAATCACTTACTATTTAATCCAATTATGGTATGATTTTGTCATTAACTTCTCCTAAAAATTTTGTATGCAAGCATGCAGACATATATAATTGATTATGATATTGTAAATACATATATGAACATTCACATGTGAAGGCAAATAATTGATATCAATAATTGGAAGTGTTGAAGTAGTGGGTGGAGTACTTAAGAGTATCCTTTTATAAGTATACAAAAAGTGATGCTTAGATGCACTCTATGATAATAAAACAGACAATACACATCAATATGTTGCAAATAAATATTTGTAATCTGGATAGAACAAAGTAGGGGTGCGCAAAAAAACTGGTTCACTTCTCTTGATCTGACCTATAAATACCTATTTTTTTGAACTGGGTTTAAATACTGATTCACTTTTATTTGGATCAGTTTTAGGGAGAAGGATCCGTTTACAAACTTTTTTGAATTTTTTTACAAATTACACTATGTTCTCCCGGGAGACCATAGTGAAACTAGTCTTCTCCCGGTAGAACATTGAGTAGTTTGTAAGAATTTGTAAACAAAAAAGTTTGTAAATATAACCTGCCCCCAGTTTTAGACCTGACTTGTTTTAATAATGACTCATTGACCCAAAACTTGACCAACACCCATTATGTGAAAAAAATCACAATTACGTTAAAAGAAAAGTTTTAACATAAAACAATTACGTCAAAATTTTTACGAAAAATATTTTCATCAAAAAATTTCGCAAAATTTTTTGACGAAAAATACTTTAATTAAAATTTGTGACTAAAAATATTTCTATAAACAAAATTTCGTCGTTTCCAACGTAGAAATTTCATGAGTTTAAAAAATAAATCAATAACTATAAAAAAATTAAATTAAAAAAATATTTTAAAACCAAATCAAAAACGAGTCAGGTCGAATTTGACCTACTTCAGAAATCAAGTATCCGATCCGGTTCTGAACTAGTTCAAAAAAATCCAAACCAAGTCAGACCTGACTTGAATCAAATTAAAGCGAATCGGATCAAAATATCTGAGCTATAAAAATCATTTATCAGGCCATACAAAGAAAGTAATTTATGTCCATTGATTGACAGCTGTAGGTTCTCCAGAATTCGAAGATCACAATACTTTTTTTTCTTGTGTGGATACTCGAAGACCACAATACTAGCTCGAGGCATATGATATGACATTTCCTTTGCATGGTCTATTGGACGATTGTCTGTCTGATAGCTAGAACTTGCACAACCCCATATGTATAACTATTCATTTTAAAAAACAAACACACAATTCAAGAATATAAGCTAAAAAAAAAAAAACTCTTTTTAAAAACTTTTAACTTTTAACTTTTTTTTCATTATAATTTTTTTTATTATTATAAGAGTTTTTTTCAAAATTTATTTGACCTAATTTATACTTATAAGTAACTTTTAACTTAAAAAATAAGTATACAAACAGGCACTATTATACAAACACACAATTAAGGTTGTTTCTTATGTGTCCAAATGTTCTGTTCTCCAAAATTTGCTATCTTTTTAATTTTTAGGTTTGATATTGTGATATAACCAAAACAATCTCAGTATAGTCATCAGTTTTTAATTCTTCTTTGCAAGACTGGCTCAAACTACTTCTGAAGTCATCTTAGAAAACTTTATTAGATAAACTTTATTAGGCGAGCTTGTATTTTTCTGTTGTTCTATTTTTTATATATTTTTTATAACGATTTGAAAATAAGATTAAACTAATTATGGCGTAAAGAAGCATCGTACGGCAAAGCTCGAATTAATCCAAATTAAAGCCATCACCTGTAAATAGTCTAGTAATCAACTTTGTCTATTACGAGTGTTTAAAATCAAACTACTTTAATTAAAACTGAAATTGCTAAGCTGGAAGATTAAAAAAAATAAAAAATTATACATATAATTTTAGAAAATGAACGTGCTTTAGCGGTGAGAAGGAATGTTTGGCGTATAGTGGAACAAGTAGCAACTATTTAAACATAAGTTTGATCTATCTAATATCATGTATCAGTATCAGTTTTTTTAAATTTTATTCACATGACTAGCTCAAACGACTTCTGAATCGTCTTAGAAAATTTTATTAAATGAGACTTTATTTATTTTTTTCGTAACTATGAGATGAGTTGGAGATTTGAAAATAACGCTTTATGAAGATAAACATCATACTGCAGTGCTCTATTTTTTTTGTTGAAATAAGAGCATAACCCAAAACAAAAAACAAACAAACTACAAACGAGAAATTCTAGTCCTGTGAATAGAACTACAATTAGAAAAATACAATCACTTCATATCAGGAGGAGGAGATTGGAAAGTTAAATAGTCATCTTGCTCCATCCTTTCTAGCAAAAAATTAATCAGTCAATTCCCGCAAGAATTATTTTCTCTATATGTATGGACCAGTTGAACTGTCCAGTCACCAAATTTGGTGAGCAGAGTGATAACAGGAGATGAATCACTTTCTAGTATAATTTTTCTCCAACTACTATTCCAAGCAAGTTTCAGCCCTTTAAATATCTTCTATGATTCAACAGTTAGAGCAGTGCTCTAATTTACTAGAAGGTCCAACTTGTCACCCCATTAAATATAACGTCTTTTTATTTATAAATATAATTTTATAATCGTTAAAAATTAAATTCAAACTTTATTCGAAACGTATAATAGAACATATGTACCATTTTTGCCTACAATTAAGCAATACACGTAACGAAATGGAGGATGTGGAATGAAGAAAAAATATATTACATTTTAAATTTGAGCTGGTATACTTTGTTACGTGTTCAAAATTAACTTGAGTTGCTATACGAATAAAAAACACGTGAAAGCATTGAGATCGCTTTGAAAAGCGCCTTCCTCTGTTTTTTTTTATCAACAATTTGATTTTTCTAATGGAGCCCGCCCGGGTGTGTTGTAATTGACCCCACCTAGTGGAAAAAGGCTATTGTATTAGAAATTTTATTTTGTGGCTACTATTAATTGTTAATTGTGTTTATAAAAATAGACGTTTAATTTTTGAGTGACTAGAACAAATTATTTTATTATTGAATATGATCAAATTATTTATTTAGGATGTGGACACCAATTTTCTATAAAGTGTGACTATAGGGAGAGTGTAGAACATTACCTAATAACTCGTAATAGAAGGATTATTATGTAAATAATTATATTTACGGCTAGGTCTCCTACCACTACTTTAAATATATAATGATGCCCTATTAGGTTTAACACACCTTTTAAGAAGTAGTGGGGGAATGTCTTGCTTCGCGCAATCTCTAGAGTACAACAAAATCCCTTAATACATCAAAAGAATAATGAGCCTTTAGGGTTTCTTTGGTGTGATACATAAAGAGTGATAGTATAAACATATACTATACTTTATGACAATTTAGTTGTTTGATGTGACCATCATATAGTATAAGCTTATAGAACATAATCTCTTAATACATCAAAATAATGTATAACTTAATCCGACCTAAGAAGATGTGATTAGGCCTGATAAGGGGTTGGTGTATTAACATCGCTGACCAATGCAATTCTCAAGAATTAATATATTATTTTAATATTAATATATTAAAATATTTTTTCAATATATTAATTCTAAAATATTGGAGATTTTTATTTTTATTAAAATTAATATATTTTTTGTACACATTGATCAATTTATTTTTATAAAAATCATATGACATATTTGGAATAATTATATAAATTCTTAGTTAGAAAGTATTTTTATCAAAAATATTTGTTTTTATCCTCTTTAGTATTATACAATGCATTACCAAACACTTGAAGATATTATCTTATACAATATTATGTCAAACGCTGGATAGTATTAAAATTTATCAGGTCTTATTGTTGGGTTTTGCTATTTCACTAAAGCCCAATTGGACCTAGTGTGTAAGAAGAGCCCAAAAAACTTAGAGCTCATTCAGTTTAGGGCTAAGGTTTCTTGGAACCCATATATATTCTACACTTATAGTCATCAGCCTCTCTGGTCTTCCTTTGGTGGTTGTAAAGACGAAGGTAAGGTCATCTCCATGGTAGTAAGAGAGTGCCCACACAACAATCATATTTCCCTTGAGAGATAGTTTGGAAGATCTGACACTAACCAGACTCAGAGAGATTGTTCGTGCAGAGGAGAGCAGATCATGAAAAGGAATCAAACACGAAGAGATACTACATAGATCTACACGACAAGAGGTAATTAGAAAAACGATGATGATCTGTTGCATTCCAAACCGTAATGGTCTGAAACGCTTCCGCATATCCAATTGCACCTACAATTGGTATTAGAGCCGGATTGCATGTTTGGATGTGGATCTAGTTTTTGATTTTCAAATATTCATGTAATTAGTTTTGTTTTATGAAATATGGCATTTAGGGTTCAATGTTTTATGGTATATCTATTGCATGTGTATCTTTATAATTCTTTTCATTAAAAATTGGTGCTTTATTTGGATTTTGGCTTTAATCCATGGTAGAGATTTCATTGTATTTTCTTGGGTTGTAATAAAGAGGCTAATCCTAATGATTAGGTTTCCTCGATTTTTATTTCAATTTTTGCATATTGTTAGTTTTATTACAAAATTGTAGTGAAAAGAAGATTAAAAAAAAGAAGCCAAAAAGAAGACATTTGCTGCCTTTTGTACTTATTCGTGATGAACCTAACCTCCGGTCAAAAATCTGAGACCGTAAAAAGATTTAGAATGCAAAATTGAGTCAGACGACAGTTGAATTGCGCAAAACGGAGGCCAGACACACTCTCACTCTACACCAGAAGTGTCTGCGAGTGGGCTTCACGCTCCGGCAAAGACGGGACGCATAGGGGCACATATTGATAGGTGTAAAATACACTATGTTATTAGGGATAAGAATATAATAAATGTTGTTATAAATTGGTCAAACATATAGTGTATATTAGCAAATGCAAAAGAATTGAGGGTTCTAATACTCGGGCATGATTTTGACTTTTTTTTATATTGTTTTCATGTTTAAAATGCTAAATCACAGCTTGATAGGTCAAGGAAGCCGGGAGAAATCAAGACTCAAGCCAAGAAAGAGATGAAATAGTGATATTTTGAAATGGAGCAGTCATTTAGTGAAAATATTCCTATAGTTATTTTCCAACCAATTTTTAGTATCCAAGATGATGGATTTGGATCTCGTGTTCTCATAGAAGTTGTAGATCTCTCTTTTATCTTTCCAACGAAACTAAGATCATATCATTTGGACGAGTACAACCCAAGATATGCCCAAAACACGAAACCAGCACATTATTTCGTTCAATAAACTCGCTATAGTGAGTAGTTAGTGAGAAATGACATTTAACTCGCTGAAATAAATCTATATAGCAAGCAATTCGAAACCAGAAAAGCCCATAGACCTTTTTCATTTAAAAGAGATGTCTAGGGTTATTTTCAATCATTCTGGGCGATTATTCTGCAGCCAATGACTCGAGGAGAAGGCATAGGAGAGCTTTTGTAGAGGAGAAGAAGGAGGAAAACATCAAGGTTTCACCGTGGATCATCTTTAATCAAGTTTCATTATGAACTTTTCTAATTTTTCATTTATTTTTTGTTTCCATGAATATGCTATGCTAATTTCTTTTATGTAGTTAGGGTGAGATGGAACCAACGAGTTCTTAAACACTGTCTATACTTTCTTGGAATTGATATTTATGATTTGAGTTATGCAATTAATCTATTCACTAATGATTATTTTGTTTATGACTTGCGCACTCATAGATAAACAGATAGAGTCTTGTATGTTAATGAGAATATTGGCATCTTGAGTCCGATTGATTAATTGCTAGGATTTGTATGATCTAGACATAGGCTTATAAATTCTACGACGTGTGAGATTTTTGATCTTAATGCTTGCTCTAGAAAAAGGCTATAAGAGATTAGAGATTTGGATAAAGTAAAGGATTAAATCACCAATGGATTGGGGGATTTAATTAGTTTAGAAAGAATCGCCGACAATCTAATCTTGAATATTGATTGCATAAAAGGGTAAACTTGTTAAGAAAACATTGGGAAGATCGAATCCCGACTACGCTCTTGCATATTAGATTTCGACTCATTGTTATTTCGTTCTTGTATACGTTCTTGTTCTTGGTTATTAATCTTGAAAATAAAAAATATATTATTTTTAAATTCTGTTTTTATTAATTTAAAATTATATTCTTCAAACCTTACAAGATCAATCCAACTTTGGTTATATAAACAAGTTATTGCTTGATAAATCAATCCTCACGGAACGATACTCTACTCTTCACTTTATTACTTGTACGACCGATGCACTTGCCGAAGTCGCAACACGTGCCATGTCAGATTGAGGCGATTTCGGTGGCCGAGGCTTCGTCTCATCAAGGTGCTCTTGCCTATAAAATTTTGTATCGATCAGACGATATACGAAGGCACAACAATCATAAAGGCCAAAGATATGTTTCAATGGGATCTGTGGAAGCGTTTCAGACCGTTGCATAAAATATTTGTCCAAGGCTTTGGCTTTGGCACGGTAAGGAAAAAATTCAGCTTTTCATGTTTAAGAACAACATCGAGATTTGTTTTTCACTCTTTATAGTTGGTACCATCTAGAGATTTTTGACTCAAAATCATTGTTAAATAATTGAAAAAGAAGACATTTTCTGAAAAACATACAAGGCACACAATTACAAACAAATAATGCAATAAACAAACTAAGTGCAAGTAGATTCTCATAACTACTTTTATTTATTGTTAATAATCCTCCAGTTTTCTTTACAAGGCTTACGTTAGACAATTCACTTGTAAGAACTAAAATTGTGTGCATCCTTCGATTATTGCCTAACAGAAGAATAAGTTCTTGGCAGATTGTTGGGTTTTGTTCTTTCACTAAACCCCAATTGGACTTAGTGTGTAAGAAGAGCCCAAGAACCTAGAGCCCATTCAGCTTAGAGCTAGGGTTTATTTGAACCATATATATTCTACACTTAGGGGGCGTTTGGTTGAGGAGAAATTTTTTGAATAGTAGGGAAATAGAATTGATAGGGAAATGGTAAGAAAGTTAGATAAAGTGAGATAGATAGGAAAATGTTAAAAAAAGTTGTTTGTTGGGGAAAAACTTTACTGAGAAAATTAAGTAAATTTTAGGAAATGTATGTTTGGTTGGAGGTGAGATATAGATGGGAAAACAATCTTAAATTACTAAAATAACCCTATGTTTCTAAGAGAGAGAAACACAAGTTGAGAGAGTTCTGTCTCTCATTGTCTTGTAGTTCTACTTCAGAATCTCGTTTATTAAAGACAGAAAGCTTTTCAAAAAATCGATTCGTGCTGGTTTTTCAAAAAACCACATATGAAAAAGCTTTTCAAACAGTACCAAAAGCTGGCTTTTCCATTTAAATTGAAAAACCTATGCATTTTGGATGACTGGTTTTTTGCCTGAATCTACTCAACCAAACACTTCTATTCTGGAATCCTTCTCTCACTTGCCTAGGAAAATTTTGGAAAGACCCCAACCAAACACCACCTTATAGTCATCAACCTCTTTGGTATTCTTTTGGTGGTTGTAGAAGCTGAGGTAAAGTCATATCCCTGAAAGTGAGAGAGTGCCCACTCACCTCCCATTCCCCTCTCAGACATAGTCTGGAAGGTCTATCACAGGCCAACCTCTATGAGGAGATCGTACGTGCTACAACGCAGAGGAGATCAGTTCGTGAAGGGTAGTTACATACAAGGAGGTTGCTCATAGATCTGCGATCCAAGAGGTATACCCTGTGTGTTTGTAAGACAATGATAATTCGGTAAGCATATCAATGTACTAGGTCCTTAAATTGTTCCACATAAATCCAATGGTTCTGAAACTTATATTATCAAGTCTTATCCTATAATGTACACCAAACATGCCCTTAATGTTTCCTTATTCATCCATTCATGGCAAACACAAGTATGTACATTTGATTATTGGTGTTCTAAATACCATATAATTTATGGATGAATCCTACATATTTTTGTTGTATTTAAAGAGTTTGAAGCTTGTGAAGATACTCACTAAATACATCTTTGGGAAGAGGCGGTGAGCTTTAAGTATGACTAAGCTCAGATTCAAGATTAGTTTCATAATCGGCTCAAAGAGTTGAAGCTTGTGATAATACCCGGAGATCAACTCACCTCAAAGAGGTAATTAAGATTGGTAAACATTATTGAGAGATGCGGCTTCAAATAGGTGCGCAGTGTTGGGAGATATTTGGGTGCTTGGATGATACACGGGTGTGCAACCAAACAACACTGTAAGCACATTATTGATAAAGTTAAATCCAAGCTCGGGGGATAGCAACAACAAACTTTATCACAAGTAGGCAAGATTACGTTTTCCCAATCCATTTTATCTTTGATCCCTTACTTCAACATGCAACATTAATCTCCTTGTGATCATTTGTGATGAAATTGAAAAGATTCATAGGAGATTTATCTGGGGTGAGATTGAGACTACCCGTAGGCATCATATGATTAGATAGGATACCTTGACGTTGCCAAAGGAGTTTGGGGAGCTGGGACTGAAGCGGCAAAAAATTATAAACGATGCTTTCCTTTCAAAGTTGGTGTGGGATTCCATAATGAAGCAGACTCTTTGTGGGTAAGATTCTTGAAGGGAAAATACATGGGCAATGGGGTTGACGTCTTTATATTCACTAAGAGGGCTAGTTGTTCCCAGCTATGTTCAGCTCTCTATTGGGTTTGGCTGTTTATGGAATATAAGGTCATTTGGGAGATTGGAGATGATACTTCAGTTTTTTTCTAGAAGTATAGGTGGGCTCCAGGACTTCATCCCTTGATTGAGAGAATTATTAATCTTGTCCCGAAAGAATAAGCCCACAAATGTGTGTATGATTATGTGGATGACAATGACAATTAGCAAGTTGGGCTTCTGCGGACTTGGCTACTTGAAAATACTATACAGCAAATCCGAAGTTGCTTGCCACTTGCTTTGGAGGATGGATCGGATCGTCGGGTTGGAAGACTTGAAAATACGGGTGGGGTCACGATAAAAAACTGCTATACATCTCTATTAGGGGCCACGACGGATTATGCCCACTTGCCATGTATGTTCTGGAGAAAATTGTAGGGTAGCAAAGGTCCTCAGCGCATGAACTTTTTCAATGGAAGTTAGCCTATAACAGATTGCTTACCAAAGCATAAAGTGCTTATTGGTCCCATAGGGATCCTCGATACCCCATATGTAATGAACAAGTAGAAACCTTAATACATGCTGTTAGGGATTGTCCCATCAAAAAGATATGGGTTACTATTTTGCCTCCTCCAGAAAGGGAAACCTTCTTCGAGGCTGATATACTTAAGTGGCTACAATGGAACTGGAGTCATAACGGGGAAAGTACAGGTACGATCCCATGGGTTACTCTTTTTGTTACTGGCTGCTGGATGATATGGTAGTGGCGTAATATAGTTGCACATGGCCAACTAGGCCCTCCTTTTATCCACTCACATCTCGATGTGATTGAAAATGAGCAGCAAATACGCAATGCATTTGTACAGAACACTTCTCTTCCGATCCAATGTACTATTATTTGGCTTCCTCTGCCGGAAAAAATTATTAAATTAAATACATATGGTGCTTCTAGGGGAAATCCCGGGGTCGCTGCTTGTGGTATGGTGCTGTGAGACTCAAGTGGCAACTGGAGAAGTGTATTTTCTTATAGAATTGGTACTTGTTTAGCATGTAATGCAGAACTATGGGTTGTTCTGAAAAGACTCCAGCTAGCTTGGAGTAAGAGTGTCAGTAAACTAATAATCAAAAGCGACTCAAGCTTTGTTGTCGCGTTGCTCACTAGGAATGATGAGAAAGCTCATGAGTCATCTCTGGTGACTCGGATTCGAGTATTGATCAATTGTAACTGACAAGTCCACTTTATTCTTACATTGAGGGAGGCCAATTGCTGCGCTGATTACCTAGTGAACCTCCTACTAGACCGCTCGGATATGGATGATGATTCTGTGTTCTCATAATCTCCTCATGAATTACTTTTGTTTTTCCTTGCAGACTCCTCAGCCACTCCTCGAATTAGAGATGTCGGTTGATTCTATTCTTTTTGTTTTCTGCTTTTTAGCTTTTCTTTATGTATAATTTTTTTTTTCCAATTATGTAAAAAAATTTGACGCTTGAATGAAAAAAAAATCATAAAATAGCATATGAGAATTTTATCCTTTTGGAATATTATACGCTAAAAAAAATTATTTTAAAATTTTTATATTTTATTATATAGGATATTATTTTAAATTAACTATAATTATATTATTTTCAAATATTAACTATAATTATATTATTTTCAAATATTAATATACATAATTTAAATATAAATAAAGTAATAAAAATTTATTATTAATTTTATTAATTTTTGATAATATATCTCCCACTCAATATTTTTTTAAAATGTAGATAGATTTTATAATCAAATCAAAAACGGAATTCAAACCCCTTCTACGTAAACAAACACACATTAATTATCAAATTAAACAATATAACAAACAATTATTTTTAATGAGAATTTTTTTTGACAGATAACATAGTATATTCTTGTAAAATATAGAACAGAAAAATAAAATATGAAAATGAAAAACAAAAATAAAAATAAAAAAGACAACTTGGGTTACCCTTTTGGTTTCCTTTCGAATAGGAATAGGGTTTCGGTTGGGGAATGTTACTTATTGTCAACATCACGTCTTTACTTTACTGAACCTGCAATTCATCTTCACTCTCCGTTCAAATTTCCCACAAGGTACGACAAATCTGAGATCTTTCTGCCCTTATCTGTTTTTACCCCAACACTTCATCTACTTTTGGTAGATTAAGGTTGTTTCTTATGTGCCCACATGTTCTGTTCTCCAAAATTTACTATTCTTTTTTTATAAAACATTTAGGTTTGAAATTGTGATATAACCACAATTTCTGGGTATGTTTTGAAGCATCAGATCTTTATGGATTTCTGTTGAATTTTGCTTGAGAATTAGGGTTGATTTACTCTACAGCATTAATTGTAGCTATCTCCTCTCATATTATTGTATTTTTTTCCCCCAATATCTTAGGTTCAAGGGTATTATGCTTGCTGGATTCATTCTCTTGCTGAAATGCAATCTTTCTAGGTAGAAAGCTTATTCCCACCATCTTCATTTGTATATTGAAGTCTAATTAGTTTTCACTTTTTTTAATGAAGTTTTGACATTTTTATTTCGAAGATTTACAATTTGATATTGTGCAACACTAGAATTTTGCTGACTAATCAGCCTTTCTCTCATAGACTTCACTTGCCTTAGGATTACAAACTAGACTTTTGCTTTTGGATAATCCTTGCTATTTGTATTTAAAGCCATTGCTGCATTATATTAAATTTCATTTTAATTGATGCAGCTTCAACCAGTTGAAATATATTAGTACTACTAACTGTTTGGATCAAAAACTAGACCACGAGGAGATCCTTCGTGGTATTTCCAAGACTTTTGAATATATATATCAGGGATTTTGGTCAGTTCATAGTGAATTTGAATTGAGTAAGTGTGAGGAGAACTATGACTTAAATAGTTTATCAGTTACCAATTAGTAGTTAGAAATATGTTATTCATGCAGTAGACAAATGATCTTGTGAACTTGCCGTATGGATCAAATTACTAATTTAAGATCCTTGTGGTGATTTAAATGAAATCAAATTTTTTTCTTTCTGGATATTATATTCCCATGGCCAACTTTTGTGACACTGGATGTTTTAATTGTAAGACGAAGAGCAATTAGGACCTTCAGTTCTAAACATGTTAGACATAAAGAGAGGATTGAATGTTTGTAAACTTGTAGTTGTAGAGTGTTCTAAGTCTAAGAAGCTGTGGGAAGAAAGACTTTAATATTCTATCAAATAAAGAAAGTGTCTTGGAGAAAACAATAATTTGCCAATATTATCAGAAGCTGTAGAAGAAGACTCCAATTAATAAAATTTGAGCTAGTTACTGACAGACTGGTAGTTGCTTACATGCTATGTTCAGGATATGTTATATCATACACTTTATCGAGAATGTTCTAATTATTTGCTTTAGTGATTATCTCTCTTTTTATGTTATTGGACATTTGTCTTATAATGATATTATCTCTCTTTCCTTGTTTTAGGGTGCCCCAATTTTCCTTCTGTAAATTAGCAGAAATATCTCTCAAGGCCCTCGAACTTTTTTGGATGAGTTTTTAACCTGATAAAGTTCCTAAACCACTCCTCAAATCTACATTGCATGAAACATTATCTGAAATGATAAAAGTGTTAAATTGCTGGAAATAAGAGTATATAATTGCATATTGCTTTTAGCTGGTGGACACTTCTTATTATAAGTTGAATACGTCACACACACATATGTATATAAACAAACTCATGTTATCAATCTCTTCTTTAGCCATGTTGTAATGGAATCTCTTTTCTTTACCTTCTGCTTCTAAGTTGTCAAATATGAATTGAACACTCATGTAATGTAGAAAAATAAATAATTTTTGCACTGAACAACTTGATTGAACTTCTTTGGAAGCTTGCAGGTTGTGTGTTAATTTTGGTTCCGTTGACAGAAAGCTTGTACAACTGTCGCTTTATTGGTGTTAGCTATGCTACCCACTGGAGCAAAAGAGACGCAATTACGTGAGAGCAACAGTCAGAAGGTCCACCCTCAACCCATGGAAGAGGCCATGAATCAGAATCCAGAAGCCGTGGAAACCTTAATATCTAAAATTTTTACAAATATCTCTTCCCTAAAGTCAGCTTATATCCAGCTGCAATCTGCTCATACTCCCTATGACCCTGATAAAATCCACACTGCTGATAAACTTGTTATAAGTGAGCTGAAAAATCTGTCTGAACTCAAGCATTTCTACAGGGAAAACAACCCAAAACCAGTGTGTGTTTCTCCCCAAGACTCACGTTTAGCTGCAGAAATTCAAGAACAACAGAGCCTCCTGAAAACCTATGAGGTCATGGTGAAGAAATTCCAGTCTGAAATCCAGAATAAAGATTCAGAGATCCATCAATTGCAGCAGCAGATTGATGAGGCTAGCCAGAAGCGAGCAAAACTAGAAAAAAATTTGAAGCTTAGAGGTTTGTCTACCAAAGAAACAGAAGATGAAAATGGATTTTTCCCTGTTGACCTAACTCCAGACCTCTTCACCTCTGCTGTGGAAGCAGCTGCCAAAGCCATTCATGATTTTTCTAAACCTTTAATCAACATGATGAAAGCTGCTGGGTGGGACCTTGATGCTGCTGCCAACTCAATCGAACCTGATGTTGTTTATGCGAAGAGAGCTCATAAGAAATATGCATTCGAGTCATACATATGCCAGAGAATGTTCAGTGGCTTTGAGCAGGAAAGCTTTTCTATCAAATCAGAGAATATTACAGTCACTAAAGAGAGCTTCTTCCACCAATTTCTTGCTTTAAGGGAGATGGACCCCTTGGATGTGCTAGGGCAAAATCCAGATTCCATTTTTGGTATATTTTGCAGGAGCAAATACCTTGTGGTAGTTCATCCAAAGATGGAAGCATCATTCTTTGGAAATTTAGATCAGCGAAATTATGTGATGGGTGGAGGGCATCCAAGGACTCCCTTTTACCAGGCTTTTCTAAAACTGGCCAAGACAATTTGGCTTTTACACCGGTTGGCTTATTCTTTTGAGCCAAATGTCAAGGTATTTCAGGTTAAAGGAGGGAGTGAGTTCTCTGATGTTTATATGGAAAGTGTGGTCAAGAATCTGATAATGGATGATAATGATGAAAAACCAAAAGTTGGTTTGATGGTTATGCCTGGATTTTGGATTGGGGGAAGTGTGATTCAGAGTAGAGTGTATCTCTCTGGTATGAAGGTTGCTGAATGATTTCTGAGTACAGGCAAACCTTTCAGTAAATGCATATTTGGTTTTATGTGGTTTGTTTGAGTTGTCCTTTTGTTATCTTGTAAGATAATGCTGTTGTCTGTAATTTTTATGATCCCTTTTAGTGGTTGTAAGATTAAATGAGCCCAGTGTCCTTATTTACGTTCGAGTATCTTGTAATGTGAAAACATCCTGCACCGTGATTCTAGTTTATTTGTGGGGGTGGCATTATAAGCTATATAGAACTTTTCTCTTTATTTAGGAGTTTCATTGCTTTGAGGATAAAAAATATTATTGTGTACGCATCGTTCATAGCTCAGTGCGCTAAATCTGTGTTGTTAAACCAGGACTGGCCGGTTGAACCGGGAACGGGACCACTGGCCAATCCAGTTCCACTAATGGATCGGATTTGCTTGCGAACCGGATATAAACCAGTGTCAAATTGGGACTGGACTTCAGAGTTAAACCGGGTTTTGAATAAATGGTGCAAAATATGGACGGCAGGCGCTAGGTGTCAAAACCGGATATATATATATATATATATATATATATATATATATATATATATATATATATAGGGAGTTATTAATCTCATGTTGCTTGAGATAGTTCTCTCATGTGTGTGAGATAAATATGTAGGGTCCACACTTTAAAACAAAAGGAAAAAGAAGTGGAAAAAGCTGGCACAAAATTCGATGAGTGTATAAAATGAGATAATTATCTTCAACAAAATTAGAAAAATATTTTCTATATATATATATATATATATAGGGTTTTATAAGAGTTATGTTGTAGGAAAAGTGATTGTGTAATGTTATAGAGATTCGTTTTGCGTGCCTTAATTTTTTATTTATTTTTTTGTTTTAAAAAGTGTGAGCCCCACAAAATGTTATGAGTGTAGGAAAGTTGTTGTGTTATGTTAAAGGATAAAACGAAAACCCATATATATATATATATATATATATATATATATATATATATATATATATATATATAGGGTCAGGATCATTTTACACCAGTGTAAGTTACACTCTTAATCTTGTCCATTAATCTCACTTATATCTAAGAGCTCAAATTTTTTAGTAATGTGAGCCATTTGATACAAGTGGATCAATGGTCAAGATTGAGTGTAAGACTTCTAACTCTTACACCAGTGTAAGAATATCCTGCCCCATATATATATATATATATATATATATATATATATATATATATAAAAGAAATGATCCGTTTACAAACCTTTACAAATTATACTATATATTCCCGGAAGTACATTACTAACCGAGTGTACTTTCGGAAATATATAGTATATAGTTTGTAAACAAAAAATTTGTAAATATAACACTTTATATATATATATATATATATATATATATATATATATATATATATATATATATATATATGAGGTAGGATCCTTTGACACCGGTGTCAAATTTTAATTTTGACACCTCATTTGAGAATCGTTAGATCAAAAAAGATCAATGGTGTCATATGCTTGCAAATCAGAGTCGTTGATCTTTTTTTATCTAACGGCTCTCAGATGAGGTGTCAAAATTGAAATTTGACACCGGTGTCAAAGGATCCTACCTATATATATATATATATATATATATATATATATATATGGTTCAACAAGTGATAATTAGTTACTCATTCTCTCATTAGCTTAATTGAGTCGTTCATCGATCCAGGTTTAACAACATAGTAATAAACGAATCAACAAGTGATGCATTATTATTTTTAAATATTAAATATTCATGTAACATGACCTTAACAACATAGTTGTAAAGTCCGACCCGGTCGGGTCGACCCAGAACCCACTAAATCGATCCTCGGACTGGTTCGGGTCAAACATTGGACCAGTCATGCATCTGGTCAAAATTCGGACAAAATCGGTCAAACCCAGGGCCCCGGTCGAGTCATGCATTTAAAAAATAAAATAAAAATCAAAATTGTTTCATCTTGTAAAAAGAAGTGTAGAACTCATTTTAAAAACTTTTTGTAATTTTATTTGCTAGTGTACTCTTCTACAATGACCTCAAATTTCAGCTTCCAATACTGAAGCAATTTGCGGAATAATAAATTAAGAGAATGTGACATATGTTATTTTTAATGTAGTTGAATTTGAAAAATATTAGTTCAATGTCATTGAGAGGTATGTTTATGGGGATTATGAGTTGAATTTAAATTGACATAGTAATAGCATGCATTTTTATTTATTTATGCTTCATGTTTTAGAACTTATTTAATGAACCTTGTTTAATTCATTTTAGATATGAAGAATATAATTGAATTTATATGTTTATATTTATATATATTTTTATATATCTATATATATCCGAGTCAACCGATCCGACCAGTGATTCATCAGTCCGACCAGTGACCCAATGACCCAGTACCCCGATCAGGTTGATGTCCGATTCGGATTTAATAACACTGCTTAAAAGAGATATCTAGGAATAGAATTAGGAGTTGTGACTTTTTATTTATGTGCGAAATCATGGAAATCAAATGAAAGTTAGACGTGGGTCAAAAGTGATACAATATGGTATATAAATAGATCGATTAGTTTTCAATTTCACTAGCATTGTTTAACAACATATTAATTCCTAGATTGATTTGATTTAGTTTAATATGAGGTGTGAGATTATTAAAAGAAAACATGTGTAGGTCATGTAAAACAACCTAGATTTACATGAATCTCTAGGTATCCGAGCATTCAAACCCTGAAACCTAACCAGGATTACCTAAATTTCAAGAAAGGCATGGTTAGGTAGCATTTAAGATACGATTCCCAATGAAACAAATTTTATTGAGGGCCATCATCTTCTATTCAAACACGATGTTGTTTATCTTATCATTCCTTATCTGGCCTCCCCTGTTCAAAGTTATAATAAAAGGAGCAATTTGAATATTGACTCTTCCAATTCCTATATCTTAATGGGAAAAGTGTGTATCATTTTAAAGGATATAAAGTTGTGTCATTTTAAGAGAGAAAAAAAGGTGAGAGAGTTGACAAAAAAAATAAATGTGTGATCCCACCTTTTTATAAGAGTGAAAAAATATAAGTTATGTTATTTAAAAAGATAAACAATTTTCCCGGTGTTAATACAACCATCAATGCATGTGACGCCACAATACCCTAATTGAAGTTAAGACAAGGAAACAATTTAAGTTATTTAACCACAGAACCTGGCCCTTTAAACAAAAATAAAAGATTAACTGTCGTAGTACAACTTAAAAGGAATACCGCAACAGTTAATGAAAGAGTGAAATTATAGTTTTTATTTTATGAGATATGCAAACGATTTTTTAAGGTACCAAGGAAACAAGAATAAAGAGGATAGTATTCAATAAAAAAAAAAATGTTTATTAAATTGAAAACTTAAAAAATATTTAATAACTTGGTACGTAGAAGTATCTTGGTACATGCAAAATATTGGTAAAGAAAAATCCAATATATGTAAAATATAAATCTGTAGTATAACAAAAATGAGAAACAGAAATCATATTGGACTTTTTTTTTATATACATAATATTAGATTAGCATTTATTATTTCCGCAATATCACTCTGTCTCAATGTCCCACTTGCGAAATTCAACAACCAATAATTGACCATAGAATGATGCATTATTAATTATAGTTTTAGTAATCCAAATTGTGTCTCTTGGAACCTTCTAAGCTTCATTTATGGGGTTGTCATTATATTTTGCCAGCCATCGTTGATCATATACACACGTGTCTTCCATCTTACTTTTTTTTCTTCTTTCCCAGTGGACATAGACCCACTTGAATCGCCTTAAAAACTCCATGTTGTACCTTGATTCAGCCAGCAGAATCATCAACAATCTCTTATTAAACTGTGACCAATAATTCAAGTTTCATACATTTTTCCTTCCTAAGCATCATATTACCCTTTTCTTTCTTTCTTTCTTTCTTCTCTCACCACTTGATCAGAGTTCTTACAATCTAAGTTCAAAAAGTCTAATCCTTTAAACGTGTAACAAGAAAAGTTTGAGCCACATGACTTTACATAACCACTGCACTCAAATAAGGAAATCATGCTTCTTCAACTAGGGTTCACCCCATCTTGGTATTAGGGTGGACTATCTTTGATATGAATCTATTATTATCTACACATACGATAATAATATAATGTATCCTTAATTAATGTCAATGTTAATTCTAATCTCAGATTTCTGACCGACCAGCTCCTATTAATATTTTATAATAGTCCTATAGCGCAACTCATTGCACGTATAATGGACATAAAATAACGTAACATAGGAAAAAAAAACAAGTAGCTATGCATGTGATAACGTGAAGAATTCTCTATATAAGCAACACACCCCAATGCCATTTTCTTCAACTGAAAATCATCATTTGAGAGCTTTGAAAACTCTCTTCTTTGAAACTCATAGCTAACCAAGCTTCAATTGTGATCCAATATGGCACAACTCAACCTCACATTGCTAGTCACTTTCATCTTTCTCTTCTTTTCAATTCTTGCCCATGTTGAACCATCCTTGGCCAAGCATGATTCACAAACAATGACCTACGTGGAGTCCTCTTGCAATGGCACCCTCTACCCAGATCTTTGCATTCGTTGCCTTCAAAAATTTGTCAACAACTCCACCATAGATGGTCCTCAACACTTAGCACATGTTGCCTTATCAGTGAGCCTCTCTAGAGCACTACAAACAAGATGGTACTTGTTGAAAGTGGCAAAGGAACTCAAGGAAATAAAGAACAAAAGGGAGTACCTAACGGTAGAAGATTGCGTGAATCAAATCACTGATAGTGTGGACCAACTTAGCCAAGCCATTAAAGAACTAAGAAGGTTCAACGACCAAGGTGGTAGCAACACCATCAATGATGATGTCTTGTGGCACATAAGTAATGTTGAAACATGGGTGAGTACTGCTTTAACAGATGCTAGCAGTTGTGTGTATTCGTTCCCTGGTCATAGGATGAGTAAGAGAGCAGCTTCTATTAGGGTTAAGGCCAAGAATGTTGCAGAAGTCACTAGTAATGCACTTGCTTTGTTTCATAGATATGCATCTAAGTACATGCAAGAAGCAGCTAGAACCACCAAGAAGCCTTAAAGTCTAAAAAGCTATAGCTAATTACCACCCTTTGTTTGTTCATGTAGATGATTTACATGTTTTTTTTCTTTGGGTGGGGTTTACATCGTTATTATTCAAGTGTAATATGGATGTATCAATGTAATTTCATAAATTATTTGTATTCATAAATGACTCTGTATTTTGTTATTTATTGTTTTCATTAATTCGTTGGTAATGGATTTAATTACAATCCTTTGGCTGAGGCTGTCTATGCTAGCCGGAATGAATTCTCATGTTAAAAGTTTTATATGTGAAAAATTTGTGTATCTCTCATTTCATAGATATTTGATATTCACAATTGTTAATTAAACTCCACTTATTTAATACATATAAGGAAAGAGATTGATAATTTTTTTTTTCATAAGAATACATTTCCAAACCATCGGAAAGAAAGGAGACTTATCTTACCGCAAGATTTAAGACAAAGGCGTGAAGGTGATGATAGAATTAGAATATTGATATGTGAATGCAAAGAATAATTGCTTGGTTCAGCCATGATACGCCCACAACCAACTACAAAATATCCACACAAGCAGCGTATTTTCCCCCAAATAATATATTTAGTTTGAGGGAAAATGTTATCCGAACTATATTGCTCGAATTTTTTATATATAGCACCAAGCAATTTGTTTCTACCAAAGCAAACCAATTGATTCAGTTCAATCAGTATTTTGTTAACTACATTTTTTTTTTTAACAAATACAAATTTGACTTTATTTTCATAACCCAATGTATAACAAATTCCACTACTGGAAAAGTCACGAATAACAAGGGAAATTTGCGAGGGAAAAATTTCCTTGCAAACTGCGACGGAATTTGCAAGTGAAAAACAATTGCGAGGGAAAATAGGCAAGATTTCCATTACTACATTGCCGTCGCAGAATCCCTTGCAGTTCGGTCACAATTCCGTCGCAATTTGCAAGGGAAATTGAATCCCTCGCAAGAATCATAAGTCTATGATGGAAACAGCGAGAGAGAAAATTGGCGACGGAAGTTCCCTCGCAAAATTTAGGATCTGAAAATTGCAACTAAAATTTCACAATTTTCCTCACAAATTCCCTCACAAATTGCGAGGGAATATATTCTCTCTCAAATTCCCTCGCAAATTGCGAGGGAATATATTCCCTCACAAAATTAAAAAATAATATATAAATCAAAATTAAAAGGGACAAGGGCATAAATTGGTCGCCGCATCATGCGTATGAGAACAAGTCATTAAATATGTCGCCGCATCCTTTATGGCAGACATTGAGTGCATGTAGTGACAGTAGTGCCTATGTGAGCTAGTCATAGGAAAGATAAGACTCTGTTGATATTAAAGGTGTGTGTAAAAATTGTTCAATAATGAGAAGCAGAGAAAAATGTCTGAAAGATTCCTGTTCCAACCACCCTCGTCGTCATCACTGTACAAATTAAATGAAAAGTGACACATGCTTCCGATGCCACCAAAAAGGGCATTGGTCTTTGTAGTTGGGCTTTAACCACTTAATTAAAAGTCAAGTCCAGCCCAATAAAGAAAGCTAGGGTTCCCAATTCAAGATGTTCAGCAGCCTTTTGAACGTGCATGAATAGCGTTTTGAAGACAAGGGAGTATGAAAATCAGTCACTATAAGAGAAAATAGAGAGAGCCATTTCAGAAACTTCACAGAAGAATTGAAGAAGGAGTAATCTTTGATCATTCTACGATATATCTTTTATCTACCGTTCGGTCCAGCTGAGATTCTGTTAGTAGCATCACCAGAAATTCGAAACCAACACTACTATGTGTGTACGATTCTACTGCAGGCAACAATCTTGAGAGAATGTTTTTTTTCTTAAATTCACTGTTGGATCGTGCTGAAATACTTTAAGCAAGAGTTACACTCATTATACTTCATATCTAACGGTCAGTTTGTCGATTGGAGCTCACACACACACACACACACACACACACATATAACTTTGAATGTGTGTGAGTAGCATTTTACTGACAAGAATACAAGCGAAATCAATCACAATAAGAGAAAAGAGAGAAGAAACCTTTAGAAAATAAGCTAATTTAAGAACAAGAATGAACAGTCCTTGATCATTTTTCGATATGTCCTCATCTACCGTCTGATCGAGCTGAGATTTTGTTGGCATATTCCTGACTCATCATTATTCATATCCAACGGTGGCATTTCTGGTTGGAGGCCTGTAGCATCACGAGAAATTCCAAACCGAAGTGGTTTGTGTGTAGGATTCTGTTTTAGGCAGCGATCTTGAGAGAATGTTTTTTTCTTAAGTCCACCGTTGGATCGTGCTAAAATACTTTAAGTAAGAGTTGCGCTTATTATACTTTATATCTAACGGTCATTTTTTCGATTGGAGCTCTAAAGATTCGTGCAACTAAAACAGAGGATGACAGTATTCCTACTCTATTTTGGGCAGTAAGATTCTAAGGGGAATATCTTTTTGCTCAACCATTTGATTGTCCTCAATATTAGTTAGCCCCACCATGATGTTGATACTTTTGTCAACACACATAATTGCTTCTCATGAAGAAGAAGACATGTGGTTTATAAGAAAAAAAAATGCAATAGAATAGGTACGACATTGTTAAGCCTCATGTTTAAACCATGTTTCTTACTCCCGCCAAATAATGGTTGGCGCAATATAAACACTTGAATTATTTAATGTTTGAATATGATGAAATATGGGAGGGAACAATCAAAGTCGAGTATTATAAATTATTAAATATAAAACTAATATTATAAATAAGAAAAAGGTAATTAAAAGAAAAAAGAAACAAATACGTAACTTTATCGTAAAAAAATTTTAATAATTAAAATTTAAAAATGTGATGATCAATACTATTAATGAAAAAATATATGAATAATATTATTATTTTTTGCCATTATTTTAAAATAAACGGATCCTTCTCCTTAGTGTAATTTGTAAAAATTTGTAAAAAAAGTTTGTAAACGGAGATAAAGCCTAATTTTAGACACAAAAAGTATGTTAATAGATATTGGAAATAAAATTAATTAATTTGAAATATTTTAATTAAATGAAATTTTAATTATTATTATATGTTAAAGAAATTATAATTAAAAATTTACATTAAAACATGAAGTATGGTAAAAGTGAAAATAAAAAAAATTAGTTATTAAAATGTAAAGGTATATGGAAGCAGGATTCGAACCCTTCCCTCAAAAGGGCTTTTGATTGTTGTAAACCAATTTGACTACTAGAACACTGTAATAAAACATCACATTCTTGTTATTTTATTTGTACCTTTAGTTATCCCTCCCAATTGTTTTCTAGTTCGGTATTCAACAATTCGTACTTGCAACTAATAAATTAATGATTTTCATTTGTATTTCCAGGAGGCTTCTGGAGAAGTGCCGCCTGAAAAGGTTGATTGGGCTACCTTCGAGCAAACTCATTCCCAGCAGCCTGAAGCTAGTCAAAGGCGGTGGTTAGGCCCCAGAGCGGAGCTAATAGCGGTTTGATCATTTATTATTTGACGTTTGTTTTTTCTATGATGGTTTATGTCATGTTTTACATGTCCATATGTGTGCTAGTTTTTCTTTACTTGCAGAAAAATTATCAAAAACTTGAAGAGGAGAGGTCCGCACAGGCGGCGACAGACGGTCAATCCAGCTCCTCCTATTCTGATAATGGGAACATGTTGGTTACAGCTGCAGGTGGATTCAACAAGAAAGGAAGGTTGGTCGGGCTGGGAGGATATGCTAGCCGGCTGAAGCCTAGTAAGCGGCCCTCTACCCAGGTTGTTAGTGTTTTTGCAGGTAAACTCAATGCATAGTTAATTTTTTTATTTTTCAATCTCTATTCTATTAATATTTTATTTTAAACATTTAACTTACTCTTTTATAATAATGTATTTGCATATGAGCTTAAAAGGATGAGGGTGTCTCACTCCCAGATTCAGGAGCAATTGCATGCTACGACAGAGCAGCTAACTCAGCAAGCGGACTTTATGAAGCAGCAAGCTGACATTATGAAACAAATGTAGGAACAACTCCGACTTTTAATGCAGGACAAGGAAGCCAACCACAACAAGTCGAAGGGACCGGCGCCGGATGATGACCCTGATGATGATGACGACGACTTTGCTAGGACTTTAGAGGCATACTAGTTGTTGTTTGTATGTTTTACTTCTTTTAGGACTTCATAGATATATCATATATTTTTTGTATGTTTTATTTTGTTTACAACTTTAAAGACATTTTAGTTGTAGATTTGTTGGTTGTTGTTGTTCACTTTTGTTGATATACTATTTAATTTTAGTTTAATTGTTTATCTAGTATTTTTTTGGATTTCTGTTGCTCAATTCATGTATTTATGTTCATTTGGAATCCTTGCTGTTTACAGGAAAATTAACAAAAGTTTAATACATTTTTTTATTTTAATTCCAGAATTTGTGGCGAAAATTTTCAAATTCCCTTGCAAAATTCGTAGCATTTTGCGAGGGAAAATCAAAATGTTCCCTTGCAAATTTTGCAACGGAAATTTAATACAACCCTTGCAAATTCTGCTACGGAAATTTGCGAGGGAAATTATACCCGCAATTTCCGTAGCAATCTGCGACGGGAAAACACTGTAGATAGATCTGTTGTTTGCGAGGGAAATTTACTTTTTTGCAAGGGAACTTTTTCGTAGCAATTTGCGAGGGAATTGTCATACGACAAATTTCTCTTGCAAATCTATTTGCGACGAGTGTTTTAGCGAGGGACCGTGTTTCCTCGCAAATTCCGTCGCAGACAGTTTTTGCAAGAGAATTTTGCTATTTTGCAAGGGAATTTTTCCCTTGCTGATTGTGAATTTTCTAGTAGTTGTCTAAAAATCTTAAAACACAAACCAATTGACACAGACAAGAAATTAGCCCAAAAAATTTAAAAAATAAAAATAAGTTGAAATCTACTTACATATATAAAAGTATTTAAATTATAACAAATATCAGTAACTAAGGGTGGTATTGGCAAGACAACCATTGCCCAAGAAGTTTTTAACAAACTAAGTTCTGGATATGAAGGTTGTTGTTTTCTGGCATAACGATGATTTGTTGAAACAAGTAGCTAGCTTAAATCAACAACTTGATGATGTTAAAAATGAAAATGAAACTTTAAAGTTGTTGGAGGCTAGTACTACTTGTGTTATGTGCTATCTAGATCTAATGGTGCATCATCATCATCTACATCATGTACTACATGTGAAAAGTTCAAGGATGAAATAAAAAGATTAAATTATGATTTAAAAAAATTTACATGTGTTAGGGAGAACTTGAATATTATACTTAGTAGACAAAGACCTACACATGTTACTTATGATTTAGGTGTTGAGTTTGCTCTTTTACTAAAGCCCAAATGGGTTATTAGTATGAGAAGAGCCCAAGGAACCTAGAGCCCAATGAGCTAGGGTTTCTTGGAACCCATATAAATAGTACATCTTAAGTCTTCAGCCTCCAAGGTCTTTTTTGTGAGAAAGAGGCAAGCTCAGAATCTAATCAGTGCCCACACACTTCCCCTTCCTCCTCGAGAGATAGTTTGGAAGATCTGCCACAGTCCAGCTTCAAGGAGGTTGTTCGTGCTGCGGCGCTGAGGTGAGCTGTTCGTGAAGAGGAATCCTACAAGGGAAGATTCTACACGAGACCTGCGCACCGAGAGGTAATTGTGAAACAAAGATAATTCGGTAAGCATAACTTTTCGGATAAATGATGACTTATGGGTTACATGATCTTGGGTTTTACGACTCAAGTTTGTATCCAAAAGAGCAAGTGGGAGATTGTTGGGTTTGCTCTTTTACTAAAGCCCAAATGGGTTATTAGTATGAGAAGAGCCCAAGGAACCTAGAGCCCAATGAGCTAGGGTTTCTTGGAACCCATATAAATAGTACCTCTTAAGTCATCAGCCTCCAAGGTCTTTTTTGTGAGAAAGAGGCAAGCTCAGAATCTAATCAGTGCCCACACACTTCCCCTTCCTCCTCGAGAGATAGTTTGGAAGATCTGCCACAGTCCAGCTTCAAGGAGGTTGTTCGTGCTGCGGCGCTGAGGTGAGTTTTTCGTGAAGAAGAATCCTACAAGGGAAGATTCTACACGAGACCTGCGCACCGAGAGGTAATTGTGAAACAAAGATGATTCGGTAAGCATACCAATGTACTAGGTCCTAAACCGCTTCCGCATAAATCTAAGATTTCCTACATTAGGTTATGTTAAGCCTAACATGCATCATTTAAATGCTAAAAGGACTTCAAATGTACACCATGAATATATGTCTAAGAGTCAATTCATTAAATGCAATTATTGTGAAAGAAAAGGTAATAATTCATACTAATGCAAGTATAGGAGAGATGTGAAAGGTTACAAACAAATTTGGGTTGTTAAAGGCACTCTCAATCCATCATTTTCACATGATGGGCTGCTGCCCATACCTAACAAAAATGGACCCAAGAGCCTTTGGGTACCAAAAATCAAGTAAACTTACTTGTTTTGTAGGTACAAGTGTGCTTGAAGGCAAAAAGCACCAAGTAGTACCTTGATAGTGGATGTTCCAAGCATATGACCGTAGATATTACAAGATTCACCTCAATCATCATGAAATAACATGGACATGTTACATATGGAGACAATAAAAATGGCAAGATACTAGGATTGGCAAAATTTGTAACACTTCTACTACTTTAATTGAAGATGTGCTTTTAGTGGAAGGTTTGAAACATAACTTGCTTAGTATTAGCCAACTTTGTGATAAGCAATTTAAAATTGTATTTGATTCCATAACATGTCATATTACTAGTTTGCTTGATGATGAAGTTAAATTCATAGGTCATAGAATTGATAATGTGTATATGCTTGGTATTGATCTTGTTCTTCAAGTGATGCTACATGCTTGATAAGTAAAAGTGATGAGACTTGGTTATGGCATAGGCGTATTGCACATATTTGAATGAATCATCTAAATAAATTAGTTAAACAAGATTTAGTAATTGGATTGCTAAACTCAAGTTTGAAAAAGATAGATTGTGTGATGCTT
Source organism: Gastrolobium bilobum (assembly GCF_033153095.1). Lineage (NCBI taxonomy): Eukaryota > Viridiplantae > Streptophyta > Magnoliopsida > Fabales > Fabaceae > Gastrolobium > Gastrolobium bilobum. Next base: position 205,142 of record NW_026896543.1, read on the forward strand.
GTCAAAAAGGGAAACTAATTAAAATTTCTTTTAAAAGTAAGAATGTTGTTTCTACTTCTAGACCTTTAGAGTTATTACACATGGCTTTGTTTGGTCCTACAAGAAAAACGAGTTTTGGTGATAATTACTATGCATTTGTAATCATTGATGATTATTCTAGATTTACTAGGACACTTTTCTTGTCACACAAGTATGATGCATATAAATCTTTTAAGAAGTTAGTAAAGCATATCATAAATGAGAAAAGCACGAAGATTGTTCATATTAGAAATGATCATGATGGTGAGTTTGAAAATTTAAAGTTTGAAAAATTTTATGATAAGCATGTCATATGCCACAATTTCTCTTCTCCTAGAACACCTCAACAAAATGGAGTGGTAGAGAGGAAGAATATATTCTTAGAAGGACTTGCTAGAACTATGATTGGTGAAAGCAATCTTCCTAAGTACTTTTGGGCTGATGCGGTAAGTACCATTTCTTATGTGATCAACCGCACACTAATTAGGTCTATCCTTAAGAAAATCCACTATGAACTTTACAAAGGTAGAAAGCCTAACATTGTATATTTTCTACCCTAACCAACTCGTCTTCATCAACTTGTATCTCGGGTCTATGGTATTTCAAGCTGTTAAGATTTTGTATGTATTCTTAGCCATGTCTTTAAACATGAGCTAACTTCTTTTTGGATTGGAGAAACTATGAAACTGTTAAATTTCTATCTTTGAAACTCTATGACTGAACCCTTTGGGTTTCTATTGTTTAATGTTTTAGTATCTTATATCAACTGACCTTGAACATGATTGAGAAAAGAACTTCCAAGGGGAAGGAATTTCAAACAGCTAAACAGTAGGGGGAAGGTGAGAGTGTGGAAACACTTCACTGGTTTCCTTAGGAATAAAGGACCACCTCGTTCATTAAAGGTCCTATACGAAATCAATATTGGGAATGTAGTCGCCATAGGAATATGGGGCTTTGTATACCATTCAGCACATTAGCTGAGGAGTCAGAGTTGGCTTTAAAGAGACCTGGATAAATCCATTGGACAAGGCCTTGAGCCTAGATTGCAATTGGTTTAAGAGTGGATTAATGTATCCATTCCTTTTCATTAATTTTCGTTTTGTTTATCACATCACTCGTGTTGTTCCTTGCTATTGCTCATTTTATTTTTCTGCATTTTATTTTCGTTTCACATCACACCACATCACAACTATTATTCCTATAATTTGTCGTTCCTCCTTGTATTAGGAAAGACTTGAGTATATAATGACACAAGAAATTGTTTGAAGTTAAACTGAACCATTTGTCACAAGGAAACACTCTCAGGATACTTGGGAACATCGACCAGAACAGTTCAATATTGTTAGCTTATTCTTTTCATTCTTTAACATTGCTTAAAATATCAGTTAGCAATACTTTCTCCTTGGGAATGATAATCCGGAAATAAACACTCTCTTTATTACTTGATGCGTGCACTTGTGTTAAGTGGTCTTCACTCTAGGGAACAAATGTGTTTCCCTTGACTGATTGTAAAAAGGACCAAAAGTCATAATCTTGGAAACGAATGTGTTTTTCTCGATACGCTGCGAGAAACCCAAACAAGTTTTTGGCTCCATTGCCAGAGATAATTTTTTTTACTAAATCCTATACTTTTATCCGTTGTTACGACTCGGTACCGGAGTACGAGATCGTTTCCACGAGGATTGGTTTTCAAGCATTAGTTCACTAATTGCGATTTAGTTAGACAACCAAGATTGAGATGAAGAGAATTGAAATTAAAAACAATTAATAGCTTGTAAATTCAGAATTAAAAACAATTAAAAAGATGAGTTGTTTAATTATCTAGAACGAGCGTAGTTAGGGTTTCGACTTCCCCCAATATCCTCTTTATGCTATGGTTAAATAGTCAAGAATCTGCTCTTAATATAATGCCAATCAATTTTTTCTAAGTTAATTAAGGCTCAACTCCTTGTTACCCTAATTCTATGTGATCTTGAAAGAATCCTAGTTCCCCAGTTGTTCATCAAGAAAACATGCATTAAAATCAAGAATTCAAAGATTGCACAATTGTCCTATGTCTATCCCTAGATCACAAGGATTATGATGAATTTATCAAATCGGGGTTCATGCACCAACATTCCTATTGTCATACAATTCCCCTAAATCAATCTATACGGAGAAAACTCATTGAAAGCATTAAAAACAGATAAATTCATTCAAATATAAAAAGAGAAGAATTCAGAGACAATTTAATTCATAACACAAATATTCAATTGGGTGTCAGCTTCCCCTAACTACATAAAAACTTAGCCTAGCATATTGAAATAAAAAACAATTAGAAAGAAAATAATTCCCCAAGACTCCATTGATGTGATGTTCTCTTGAATCTTCAGTCCTCTAATGCTCCACAATAGATTCCTCCTCTTGACCCTTCAAAACGCTCTTTTCGATCCCGAACGAACCCTTTATTTATAGTGAAGAAATCACATCTTTTAATTTCTCATAAGGAATCATCACTGAAATCTCAAATCATATCTTCAATTGGATGATTTTATAATTTGAATCTGAATTGCATCGCAACTGGACATTCAAATGTTGAAATCAACATTCAAACGCGCTCTTAATTAGCCATGTCCTTCTCTCAGCGCGTTTGAATATTGACAGTGACATTAAAACGCTTAGCAGTGTGTTTTTCCTCTGTTATATGGCGTTTTAATGTTGGAATTAACATTTGAACGCGCTCTTTGGCTGTGATTTCTTTTATGCTAGCGCGTTCAAATTTTGACTAGAGCGTTTAAATGCTGGAGGGCGTTTAAATGTTGTCTAGAGCATTTGAATGTTCTCAGCGCAGGGAAAATTGCTTATGACAATGCGTTTGATTGTTGACAGTGACATTAAAATGCGCTCCAATAGAGGTTTTTCTTCACGTTTGAGCATTTGAATGTTGATCTAACTATCCAAAGATGCCCTGGGGAATGATCCTTCATTCAAGCAGTTTTAGTTAGCAAACAAAATTATGAACTTGGGCACAACGGGCATAACAACTTCATACTCCATGAAGATAAAGATTTAGCTTTTAATAGAAGTTTAATTGGAGATGGTTAGGGGCAATGGGACTTGATGTTACCTCAGGCAAAATTTTCCTATAACGGATCACAGATGCAATCATTGAACCAAACTGCAGGCAATAGTACTTTTAGGATAGTCTATGGGTTTTGTCCACTTACTCCCTTAGAACTCGCATTATTTCTAGTTCCCAAGCAGTTCAATTCAAATGTAGATGAACATTCTAGGCTTTTCAATAATTGTTAATTATTTCCTTTTATGTTATTTTTAGATTATGTTGAGTATGCATTATCTTCTTTGATTGCGCAAGATTCCTTTTTGATTCTGTTATATTTTGTTTTGTTTTGTCTATTTAAGGCTTGGAAAACTCTATTTTTATTTTGGTTGTTTTTGGTTAATAAAATTAAGAGAAATAACGTTTTCTCGCACTTCTTGTGTTCGTTCTTCTTTCTGTTTAACCAATTGGTTACTACTTCGGCATTAGCCATTACACAAACATTTCATGTACTAGTTAAAAGGTCCACTTAAAATAGCACATAATTTTACATTTGAATTTTTTTTCTTGTCCCTATGTGCCAATATTTCAGTTTATTCATGTATATAGCAATAATATGTCAACATCAATGATAATTTTATCCCAAACCAGTTGAGATCGGCCAATTATATACCACTAATACATCATAAAAAAGCATCTATAGTATTCTATGTTATTTAGTAAGGTTGCTCATAAAATAATGTCATTTCCAATCATACAACAGAAACAAGGTCATGGGCTCCTAATCGCACCTTTATGAGCCAACGACAAATATTAAGTTCAGAGCATTTACCTAAAATACTTCAATGAAAACTATATCTCAAATCCCAGAGAAGTTGTATGAAGCATATATCGTATTATATTCAATATCTAACATTTTATTTTTCCTTTTCTTTGTTGGGTGGGGTTGGGGAAGCTGTTGCGAACACGACAAATAAACTGATCGTACAAGTAATAAAGTGAATGAGTAGAGTATCGTTCCCACGATAACTAATTACATTCAATAGTTTCACCATTTTTATCTAAGTTAGACAATTCCAAAGGTGATTTCACAAGTAACCAATATTTAATTAAAAATTAAATATAGATGACAGTTGTCGCAACCGGATCGCGACGTGACGGCGAAAGAATCGAAATGTTCAAAACAATGAAGTCGCCACCAAGGTTTATTTGGGAAAACATTGGAAAAACCCTTTTTGTTTGAAAATTGGTCTTTGATAAGAGAAATTGGATTCGGGAGTCGATCACGAGTAGGGAATGTGTTAGCACCCTACGCCGTCCGTTAAAAAACGGTTACCTTATATTAATTGTGTTAATTATTGATAAGATTTAATATTTATTTCACCCTAAAAAATTAAATAAAATTGATTGTTGTAAAAGAAAACTAATTTTGAATATGTATTTTCGTGCTTGACGGGATGGGTCCCGCTCCGACGTATCCCTCGATACAATAGGGAATTCAAAGCTACGTCGTTCTGCAGATGATATTTGTTTGTTGGTTGATTTTAATTTTGAAAGTAATTTTAAAGGAAATTATTTAATAGTTTTTGATATGATGGTTTCAGATTATCAAATTGTCACAGTTAAAATAATCTAAAATGATAATTGTAGGATTAACAAGCTGTCTCAACTCAGCTAATCCCTTTTTTAATAAGTTTCATGTTATTATTTTTTATTATTGTGAATTTTATAATAAATTTTGAATCACCAAGCCGTCACGGTTAAAATGATTGTCTCAACTTAGCTAATCCTCTTAAAAATAAATTTGACATTTATTATTATTATTATTATTATTATTATTATTATAAATTTTACAATAAATTTTGAATTACTAAGCCGCCACGGTTTAAATGATTCAAAATAAAATATGTGGAGTTAACAAATCTTCACGGTTAAATTATCCCTTTTAATTTTAATATAATTTTTTATTTTTAAATATTAATGAAATCTAAATTGTTTTGGGCTTTCAAGTTTCCAGGAACTCTATTGCAAAAAGCAAACGTAGACTAAATAAATATACAGGGAGCATAAGCAAGGTTGGTCGACTTTTCACTTCAAGATGACTTCATGGAAGTTGGAATTTTATTTCTCTAAATCATTAATATAATTTAAAGAACGGAAATACTATTCTTCTGCCACAGTAGAGTGAATAGTATTTCCTGCTGAGACATTAAAGATTGGATTTTTTTTCTTTTTCTTTTTTTGTTTTAAAAAATAATTGGATCCACTGATATTTAAGTGTGTAAAAAAATTAACTTATCCACTGTCACATAAGAAAACTAAACCCCTTTAAAGAAATGTAAAGAAAGAGGGCACGTAGAAATGAGCTGAAGGTTTGCAAATCCATAAAATAATAAACACTACATAGGGAAATGCGCTGTTATACTATAACATTCTTTTAAATCATCTTTTTAACATTTGATGTTTCTGACAACTTCACAAGGATATTGCGGGTTAATTGATTCTATTCTAACAAACCCATCAGGTAATGTAAAAGAAAAACTTAACGTTAGCTTTTCTTTTCTTTGTTATATTATCACTTTTTATTCTTTATTTTAACATTAAAAAAGTATCTAAGAAAGCAATCGAATCCTATGCTGCAGCCTACATGGATTTGTATATTTTAGCTTACTTTTTATATATTTTTTAGAAAGAAAACAAAACAAAGAAAAATGACAGCGACACCATCAGCCCACTTACATTGCAAACAGATATCCAAAGCTAATAAACAAATATAAAGGACAAAGTGGAAGAAAGGAAAATAATATTTTAATAATGGACAAAACAAATCCATTATTTATCACATTAATACAATTTAAGTCTCTTCAAATCCCCTCGTCAGTCATAGTAAAAATATATTGCAGATCGATAACCTTACAGCATAAAAGATACCAGCATAAAAGATACCTGCAAATGGGGCAGGGGCAGACCCACGGACATAAAACAAAAAATTTTCATTTTTTTTTTTGGTTGTAAGTCTTTATTTGTCTCTTGGTTCAATATATATATTAGGAATAAATATCATTTTAAGTCCCTAACAAAAAACATGGTCCCCGTTTTAGTTCCTTAAAAAAAAATTAGTCTCGAAGTTCCTAAAAAATTTAAAATGGATAGATGTAGTTAAAATCGTGATCCCTCACAAATTCAAAAAGACCTACATTAGTCCATCAAAAGGACAAAAATAGGTCCACTTTGAATTTTATAGGGTCAAGGTGACTAATTTTTTTATAATGAACTAAAGTGGGGACCAAATTTTTTGTTAGGGACCAAAAAATATATTTATTCTTATATTAGTTAGCAACGTAGCAACGTACGGAGACGTAGCAACGCAAATTGATTACAGAGAAAATTTATTCTTCCTCCCCATGTACCCGTTCTCATGTTCTCTTCATCCTTTGTTTCCTTTTTTCTCAATTTTATAAAAAAAGAGGATTGATTACAGTTCTGACATTCTTAAATAAGTTAATATCTAGAGACGGCCTTCACTGTGATTTGATGTATGGATGTACTGGAGTATATTCTCATATTTGTTTTGGAGGATTGGTAAGATTTAGGAAAGAAAATAATTGGTCAAACTATTGTCTGCAACTTGTTATGGAAGTAACTAGATTATGAGCGGGTTCAAGCGTTGATCTAAACTTTCTTTACAAAAATTGAGATTTCGTGAACGCTGCCCCCGAACCCCATCATAACTAAATGTGTGGACATAAATAAATTTTCCTGGTTCGCCGTTATTGAAGTAGGGGATGATGGGTTTGCAGCATGGAAGCGCGATGAGGAAGGAGGGTGCGAGGAGGCATTCCCATGGAGCTCGCGGTAATTCGGCGGTGGTGTGACGCGGCGGCACGTGGTGACTGGGTTTGATGGGGTTCAGTTAATAGCTCACCCTCTTATTGTATTTTTCTTTTGGATTTGGGTTTTAAGGTTATGGGGTTTCTCTCATTTTTTTTTTCCTATTAGATTTCTTTTTTTTTTAGAGTAACCGAAGCCCGAAAAAAGACCACTTCGTTATGCGTTTTTTGTCTTTTTATAGAGCCAGAAAAAGAAGAACTTTCTTGACGTTATACGGTGGGTAATTGGTTGAAGAGTATTCTTTGATGTATTGAAATGGATACCTCATTCAGACCACATGAACATCCCTTCAGCATTCTACTTTAGTTTCTTGTTTCTCCACTTTCACACGTGATCATGGTTTCTTGTAACAGCAGCCAACCTCCATTTTTTTTATTTTAAATTTATATCTCCGGGATAAAATATGGTGTCTACAACAATAAAAGAAATTAATTAAAAAGATGAACTTGAAATTATGAATAAAAATGTAGTTAGGTTTACTTCGCCTCTTATCCCCCTTAATTGGTTTAATTAAATTCAATAATATTCTATCTCAATTGTTTCAAACAATTCATCATCTAAAATTAATTGGTTAAATCCTAATGTCTTAGTTCTTTAAGCCAATCGAAATTCTAATGTCTTAAAAATCTCTTGAAGATTAAGCCTTAAGCGCGATGAATTATAAAAGTTTACAATTCCTACCTACCTATGTCTAGATCATGCAATAATTGATGTTCTACCCTTGTCTAGAACAAGATCTCAATATGTCTATTGTGAACCTTAACCCTCTTTAGCCCTATATAATTGGCCAGATCATACAATAATTTAAACATGCAAATCAAGGTAAGCACAAATAATTTGAGACAGTTTATTAATAAAAGAATTAAACCAAAACAATGATTCATGTCAGATCCATATTCCTATCTACAAAAGAAAATTAACCAGACATAGCTCTGGCTTAAACAAAATAAAGAAAAGATGAAAGAAAATAGATGAAGAATAGAAGAGCAAGAAGAAGAATGGTTGATCTCTCTCAATGTCTCTGTGATTTCCCCAACCTGCTGAATGTGCCAGCCTCTTTTTGTTTTCAAGAATTGCCTTTTTATAGTGATGAAACCATATCTTTTAATTTTCTATAAGATCTTCAATAGAATCTACAGTATAATCTCCAATCATATCTTTAATCAAATCCTTAAAATCTTTACTTTTATATTTAAAGGAAAATTTTCCTTAAAAATATTCAAAGGAAGATTCTATAAGATCTTAAATGAATTATATGATCCAGAAATCCAAAACAAATTCACTTGAGCTCTCCAATTTATCTATTTATTGGACTGAAAATAACTGCAAAATATAATACTTTTTATGAGAATATTACTAAGAATAAAATAACACTTTAATTATAATTCTCATAATTTTTAATTATTTTTAAATTAATTTCATACTCGTATTAACCCTTAATACATAATAAATTGAAGACTCAAAAGCCAAGCTAAGGGAGCACCTACAAACTTTTAAGAAAGTATGGCCTGAAGAAACATATTAAGAACATGAGGTTATGTTTGGATCATATTCACCCATTATATTCATAAGAATGCCAGAACCAAGGGAAAGAGCCACAACTTCAGCAATTCCAAGGGTTGCATTGCAACAAGTACTAAAGAAGTAGATAAAGGAAGAAGCTTCTTGATTTGGTACTTCCCCGCAAAAATCGATATAATACCAGCACCAGCACAAAACTTTCAAAATGTGCATACCCTAGAGACTGACAACACTAATGTGAGGTAATTTTGAAAATTGCCATCATCATCACTTGGACTGGGGACATATTCTTTGCTAATCAGTGCCTACATAGTGCATAATACTATCTTTCTGTTGTAAATATTAGGTCTTTTATTATTATTAGTATTTGTTGTATTGGGCCAAGCCCATTAGGTCAAGAATTAAGTTTTTTAGTCTCTATAAATAGAGACCTCTTTGTATCAGATTAATATACAATTATAATAATATTTTTCCAATTACCTTTTTCAAGTTGGTATCAGAGCCTCGCCGCCCCCACTTTCTCTTGTGACGTTTCTTAGCACAGGTAGGCTGGGCCTGTTGCATTGTCGACTCTTCAAGCCCAATGGGCTCTTGTGTGAGGGGGCGTGTTGAGATATATAGTCCCACATTGGTTGTATGTGCAACTAATGTGGCCTTTATAAGGCCTTAGGCACTCCCACCCTTTGAGCTAGTTTTTGGGGTGGTGTATCCCAAGGTTCTTTACATGGTATCAGAGCTCTCAATCCTGAGGGCTCTGCTTCCGCGCCTACGAAACCTTGTTTAGTCTTTTTTCGTCTCTCGCTGCCATCAGCCGCCACCGAAATTTTTTTTTTCGAGGACCTCTTGGATCGAGAAGGTCACTTTTTTTCTCTTATTTTTCCTCTTCAAACAACATAAGGTCACTGTTTGTGTGGCAAAACAAATGTTCTTCACACTGTTCATCGCTGGTCATCACGTTTCAAGACTAACAACACTGTTCATCGCGATTTTTGGACGTTTTCCGGTGACCGTTCAACTCCGATCAGCCACACCAAGGTTCGCAACCCTTGGACGACCTTCGCTTGAAAAGCCCAGCCCGATCGGACGTCAGACGCGCCTCCACGCGCCGCTCCTTTCCCCGCGCGTGAAGCCCATGCGCCGCCAGCTTCACCGGCGCGTGACGGCGCGTGGCGGTGGTTCTCAGTTGCGGACCGGTGCAGTTCTGCTCGTCTCTCTCTGTTCTTTATGGATCTGTGCTCCTCTATTTGATCGTTTGGTATTTATTTGTGATTTTTGGCTTCTTGGAGCTTTTCTTTGACCATTTTTTGTGCAGTAGGGCCTCTTCTCAAAGGAGTTCCTTTACAAAGTTTTATGATGGTGCATCTTCTAGACCTAAGAGAGATGATCGATGGTGTTCTTATTGTAAAAGAACAGGTCATATCAAGGATTTATGCTTTCGCCTCCATGGAAAGCAAACTGTCTTAGAAAAGATGGCAATGATGCATGGTCAAACGCATTTTACTTCCTCTGCAATAACTCCTGCACCTAATGAGACCCAACCTGCATTTCGTCCAGATGAATTGGAACGGCTCCGAACCATCCTTGACTATTTGAGTAAGCCATCTGATACTAGTGCTTTGGCTATGAGTGATATGAGCTCCAAAACTCATTCTTTCCTTTCTTCATGTAATGATTTTAAACATTCTTGGGTTGTTGATTCTGGTGCTACTGATCATATGGCTTGTTGTGCTGACTCCTTTACTTCTTATCATCCTACCATTGGAACTCATACAATAGCCATAGCTGATGACTCACATACATCAGTTGCGGGTTCTGGTGACATAAACTTACAGCAGTCCTTACATCTTAAAGATGCTCTTCATGTTCCTAAACTCTCCACGAATCTTCTTTCTATTCATAAAATTACAAAAGATTTGAATTGTACTGTAACCTTCTTCCCTACCCATTGTGTTTTTCAGGATCTCGCCACGGGGAAGACGATTGGTAGTGCTAAAAAGCAAGGTGGGTTGTACTATCTGGTGTCACAATCTCCCGAAAATAAAGTAACAGATCACATCTTCATGTCTCATGGTCAATCAACTGTTGATTCTTTGATTTGGCTTCATCATAAGCGTTTAGGACATCCTCCTTTTAGTTTACTCAAGTCCTTATTTCCATCAATGTTTTTGTCTAAGTCTGTTGAGTCTTTTCATTGTGATGTTTGTGAGTTTGCTAAGCATCATCGTGTGTCTTTTCCTTCTAGTAGTACTAAGAGTGTTGAACCTTTTGATCTTATTCATTCTGATGTTTGGGGTCCTTCTAAAGTCCCTCATGCTTCTGGAAATAGATGGTTTGTTTCTTTTATTGATGATTGCACTCGTGTAACTTGGGTTTACTTAATGCGTGAAAAGTCTGAGGTACCACATCTGTTCTTTCAATTTTATGAAATGGTTGAGACCCAATATGGTAAAAAAATCAAGAGACTAAGAACAGATAATGGTACTGAATATGTTAATCACAGTTTTTCCCAATTTATACGAAATAACGGTATGATTCATGAACTTACTTGTGTTGGCACCCCTCAACAGAATGGGGTTGCTGAAAGAAAAAATCGTCACCTTCTTGAAGTGGCTCGTGCATTAATGTTTCAGACACATGTACCCAAATACTATTGGGGAGATGCTATTCTTACTGCAGCATTCTTGATCAACCATTTACCCACTCGGGTACTTGACCATGTAAGTCCTATTCACTCTATAACTTCTTTTTTCCCTTATATTCCAACTATGAGTCTTCCTCCGCGAGTGTTTGGGTGTGTTGCTTTTGTTAATGTTCATAAACATAATCGCAGTAAGTTGGACCCTAGGGCTATTAAATGTGTTTTTCTTGGTTATGTTCCCGATAAGAAGGGCTACAAGTGCTATCACCCTGGTAGTAGGAAATTTTTTGTTTTTATGGATGTTACATTTCAGGAATCTGAGTCCTTTTTCCAAGGTCCTCATCTTCAGGGGGAGAATCCTTCACCAGAAAGCTCATCACCTCCCTTCTTTGAGTCTTCAGTGTCTACTCCTTTACCTGTGTCAGTGTATCCTCCTCTTGTCCATATTGTTTCTGTTCCTCCTATGTCTGATCCTCCTGTGAGTGATCCTCCTGTGACTGATACATCAAGTTCACCAGAGATACAGAAGATTATGACACCTAAGTTGGTATATCAAAGAAGGAAACAACCCACATTGCCTCAACAACAACCTCAATCGTCTGAACCACTGGTAAGTCTTGAATATCATATTTATGATCTTGATGTTAATACTTCTAATAACTTACCTGATGATTTACCCATTGCTCATAGAAAAGGAAAAAGATCTTGTCTTAAGAAATCTTGTTCTTCCTGTCCCTCTTGTATTCAATACCCTATCTCCTATTTTGTTTCCTCTGCTAATCTTTCTATGCAGCACAAAAGCTTTGTTTCAGCACTAGATTCTATTTCAATCCCAAAATCAGTACATGAAGCCTTGAAAGATGGGAATTGGGCTCAAGCCATGCAAGAGGAGATGAATGCGTTGGAGAAAAATAAAACATGGGAGGTTATTGATAGACCTAACGGAAAGAAAATAGTGGGGTGTAATGGGTTTATGCCCTGAAATATAATTCTGATGTAACTCTTGAAAGAGACAAGGCTCGATTAGTCGCCAAAGGTTACACTCAAACCTATGACATTGATTATGAAGAAATCTTTGCTCCAGTTGCAAAGATTAATACGGTGAGAGTCTTGTTATCCCTTGCTTCCCATTACAATTGGGATATAAATCAATTTGATGTGAAAAATGCTTTCCTCAATGGTGAGTTAGAAGAAGAAATCTACATGGAAATCCCGCTTGGTTTTGATTCTGTGAAGGGAGAAAATAAAGTTTGTAGATTAAAAAAGGCATTGTATGGATTGAAGCAGTCACCTCGTGCCTGGTTTGGAAGGTTTACTAAGGTTATGATAACCTTAGGATATAGACAGAGTCAAGGAGATCACACTCTTTTCTTCAAGCACTCCCAAAATAGAAAACTTACTGTGCTCCTTGTATATGTTGATGATATTATTATCACAGGTGATGATTTTATGGAGAGACAGACTCTGCAAACACGGCTTGCCTTTGAGTTTGAAGTCAAAGATCTTGGGAAACTGAGATATTTCCTTGGGATAGAAGTAGCTCATTCAAGCAAAGGAATTTTTATCAGCCAGAGGAAATATGTTCTTGATCTTCTCAAAGAAGCAGGAAAGCTCGGGTGTAAACCCTCCAATACTCCTATTGAGCAAAATCACAAGATAAGCTATGAAGAGGAGAGTCCTCCAGTTGATAAAGGACAATATCAACGACTAGTTGGAAAATTGATATATCTGGCTCATACTAGACCAGACCTAGCTTATGCTGTTAGTGTTGTCAGTCAGTTTATGCATGATCCAAAGGAGAAACACATGCAGGTAGTAGAGAGAATTCTTCAGTATCTTAAAGCTACTCCTGGTAAAGGATTGTTATTCCGACGTGATGGCAATCTCTCTTTAGAAGTCTACACTGATGCTGATTATGCTGGATCCGTGACTGACCGTCGATCTACCACTGGTTATTGCATGTTTCTTTGCGGTAACTTAGTGACATGGAGAAGTAAGAAACAAGATGTGGTTGTCAGGTCAAGTGCAGAAGCTAAATTTCGAGCTATGGCTCAAGGCATTTGTGAGTTACTGTGGCTGAAAATTATACTTGATGATCTCAAAATAAAATGTGAGGGACCTATGAAGCTGCTATGTGACAATAAATCCGCTATTTGTATAGCTCATAATCCGGTTCAACATGATCGGACTAAACATATTGAGGTCGACCGCCATTTCATCAAAGAGAAACTTGATAGCGGGTTGATTACCACTCCATACATTCCCACTAGACGTCAATTAGCTGATCTATTGACAAAAAGACTTCCTTCAGACAGATTTCAAGAACTTACTAGCAAGCTGAGAATGATAAATATCTATTCCTCAGCTTGAGGAAAAGTGTTAAATATTAGGTCTTTTATTATTATTAGTATTTGTTGTATTGGGCCAAGCCCATTAGGTCAAGAATTATGTTTTCTAGTCTTTATAAATAGAGACCTCTTTGTATCAGATTAATACACAATTATAATAATATTTTTCCAATTACCCTTTTCAAGTCTTTCTTGGTAGTTTTGAGTATGCAAGCATACTAGTATCTTTTGAGTAATCGTTGTTCAAGCACTTAGCAGGTTCATATAACTTGAATGTTGTAAAAAATTGGGTTTGAAATACTTCAAATAATACACTTTATTCTAAATCAAAATCTTCGTCTTAAACCACAGTAAGAAAAACGCAAGATGATACTAATCTCAACCCAATTCCATTTGTTAAATGAAATTGAGATATTTAATTAGTCACGCAATTCCATTTGTTGCATGAAATTGTGATATGCCGAGGAGTTTACTGGGCTGACCCCGAATCCCTTCAAGAATACTACTCTAAGTCCTGGGCCCTCGGTTCCTACGTTTGCTGTAATCTTGACTTCCAACCTTGTCTGATTTTTTACTATGCTATTTAGGTTGCGAGAACATCGTTGGTCGTACATCACACACACGTGATCCAAACCAATAAGAGTCGTCAAGACGCAAGTACATTTGGAGACTATCCTTTTTACCTTCACCCTCACCATCACTGATAATGATGTTAAATTTCAAATTAGGTAAATATAAGGGCTTGGCAAGGATGAAGCAGAAAATGAAGGCCAACAGAGGGGGACGTGGAGCAGAAGAGAGATCAATATCTATATAATCATTTTTCGTCTTATACTCCAACCACTCTGGAACATTGCTTCCTGGATAAGCGTAGAAGTATGCTGCTTGATAAGGATCATGGCGATCATTGTAATCATCATAATTTTCAAGATAATCGTGTTCTGGCGCAGATATATGTTGGTATGCTAATTTCATCATGTTAATTTGCGCATTCAACGCAATAGCTGTAAGAGAAGGTTCATCCAATTTCAAGCAATCCCAGAACTTAACCCATTTCCTATTTTCCTTGAATTGTTCAGCGGCTGTTGAAGGGAACAATACAGTCATCAGTGATGTGCAGAGTCCAGCATCTAGAGTTTCAAGGGATGGGGGAAGCTGTGGTAGAGTCCGAATATTCCTGCACATATTGACATCTAAATATTGCAGTCTTGTAAGATTCTTGATGGATGAAGGCAAGCTCTGAATGTAACTTCCACCTAGGCGTAGGATTTCAAGCTTCCTTTGACGTCCAAAAGAGGAGGGCAATGCACTCAAGCCCGTGAGACTTAAATCAAGTACTATCATATTCTCTGATGTTACTGAGAATTCCTTGAGTTGTTGGCAGCATCGAAGGTTGAGATATCTGAGGGAGCTTAAATGGGTATTAGTTGCAAGTCTGATAAGGGAATAGCAGTATCTTGCATTCAATTTGTCAAGCTTGTCGAGTGAGAAAATAGATGGATGCAAACTCGTCAACTGACCACACCAAGAGATATTAAGTACTTCAAGATTTGGGGCATTTGAAAAGTCTGGCAGCTCCTTCAAGGCATCACACTTATAAAGTTGAACTTTTTTCAAATCCATAAGATTCTGTATAAAAAAAAAAAGACATCACACATGTTAATTTTGTATAATTCCTTGAATTAAGAGAATAATTATACAACAAAACACATTCACCTGCACTCCATCCCAAAGTTTTTCCACAGAACTATATGACAAGAATAATATGACAAGTTTTTCTGCAGAAAATTTCTCTGGCAAGGATTTCAGATGGTAATTCGCCCAGCCAAGATATCTTAGTTCAGTTGGCAAAGACTGAAGCCCTTGAGGGAGATAATTCAAGTTGTCTGAATCATATTTGCCACCAATATGCAGAAAATGTAGTTTGCTCATCTTAGCAAATATGTGAGAGCTTAACTTCAACTGCCTAAATGCTGACAAGTCCACCTGTATGCTTCTAATGGCCTCAGTCCCCTTCCATCAATGAAGAATACAAATTTTAAAAATCATTAAAAGCCATATTTCTCACCAAAATAAAAATAAAAAATCAAATGTTATCTAAAGATATAATATTTAATTTAGGCTTTACCTTGTCATTCAAAAATACTTCATCAATGTCTTTAGGATTACCCAGTCGACTGCGGCTTCCAGGGTCTTCACTAGATTCTTGGCGAACAATCTCCCAAGCCATTTCTCTTAGAATATCATGCACCAATATAATATTATCTTTGGAAAAAGTTATAAGAGCTTTATCTTTCAGCCTTTCTAACCCAACAGCCACTGAGTTATCACTTTCATGATTTTTCAATAAATTTTTTATATAATCCACTTTCAAATTCAACCCACTGAAGAAACATGCAAGATCTAAAAAAATATTTTGCTCTTTGCAATCTAGATCATCATAACTCAGTTTCATTACATCATGAACTTTCTTACTTGGCATATTTTTAAGTTTGTCCAGCTGACTTTCCCACACTTCCTTATCTTTGCCACGGATAAGATGAGCCAAAACTTTAAGAACTAACGGAATGCCTTTGGAATACTTGACAACCCTTTTTGATAGCTCATAATACTCCATCTGAAGCTGAAATTGGTTAAAGGCGTTCAAATTGAAAAGCACAAGTGCTTCACTATAAGTCAATACCCCAACCTGGTATATATCATCAACTTTGTTAGCAATAAGCACTTGCCTATCTCTAGTTGTTACAATTATTCTACTACCTGGTCCAAATCTATCACGAGTTCCGAACAACTTTTCTAGTTGATCAGAATCATTTACATCATCAAGAACAATAAGAACCTTCATACGACCAATCCTTCTCTCAATATTATTGGACAATCCATTTGGTGTGCTAATTTTCACCTCTCCAGATAATAGTATAGAAAAGAGTTTTTCCTTTAACGAAATTATTCCATATCTTCTTGATTCTTCTCTTACATTTGCCAAAAAACAACAACCTTCATATTCATAACATAGTTTGTTAAATGTTTCTTCTGCAATGGTTGTCTTACCAACCCCGCCCATACCCCAAATTCCAATAACACGGACATCCTTTGACTCTTGATGTAACAATAATTCTACAAGTGCAACTGGTTTATCAATTCCAATAAGTCCCTTTGAGTCAACCGGGTGCTTACTTAACCTGATCAACACAAGATTGACAATATCTTCAATCAACTCAGCATCATTCCTATACAACAAAGAGAGTGAGTGAGGAAGAATGTATGAAATTCAATGGCATTAATATTAGCTTAACTACAAATTTTTGTATTTATCTCTCTCTTTATAAACATTAAATACATGAGACCTTATTAAAATTTGTGAATATTTTCGTGAAGAAATAGACATAATATTTTGACAAAACCTTATAATTTGAAATTTTAAAATGTCAGGTTTCGTTATCCACAATGGAACATCCTCTTCTCTTTTCCTACCTCCATAGTGAAATCACTTAATAGAGTTTGGTAAAGGGGAAAAAAAGGAGGTTAATGGATGTATCTACAAGTTTTAAATGTATCATTTATACGTAACATTTGGAAATTGGAATACAATTTAATTGAATTACTTTGGTCTAATTAACCACTAAATTCAATAAACCAACAAAGCATGGCTTGTCCAATCTAAGTACTAGCATGAACATGTTGCCGCCTTTACTAATAAATGCAGAAGTAATAACTAAAAAGCGCGCATTCCATAAAAAACTAAGAAAATAAAGGTTGTCTTTTTGTATTTATGGAACCAGTTTGCATATAGCTATATAATAAATAAATAGTTACAACATATTGAACATTTATTGTGGGAAAAGAAATTAAAAAGCTTACCGAAAATGTGATGACTTAATTCCTGATAAATTAGCAGATTTATTTAAAGCATGTGTCCAGATTTGCACCCTAGTAGAATTATACTTTTTTTCATGTTGAGCAAGTGCGTTTTCATAACTCCCCTTTTGATGCCGTACATCCGTGGGTTCTACATTGTAGAAAACAGGCACTACAATTTGTCCATATTTCTCTCTGCACTCAACTATTTTCACAAGTTCTTCCAAACACCAATGAGAAGCAGCATAGTCTTTTGAGAATATAACCAACGAAATGAATGAGCCTTCAATTGCTCTAAGAAGTGATGATGATATTTCATCTCCTCTCTCAAGTTTATCATCTACAAAGGCATATATTTGCTTTCGTTGAAAAGCCTCAATCAAATGACTAAGAAAACCGTGGCGGATGTCCTTGCCCCTAAAGCTTACAAAAACATCATATTTTTGTTGAGCAGCATTGTCTGACGTTAGCTTTGCCGCTACACCCTTGAATTTGTTAAAAATGAATGAATAAATTTGATTATGCATAATTGCAATATAGCAACATTTTCCATTAATAAAATGTGGTGTGTTATGTTAAGACCACGTTACCAAAAAGGTTATACCTACAGTTTAATATGTTGCTAGTAACAGTTAAAAAACATGTCACTAATAACATTCAAAAAGTATTGCTAATTTATTTTTTTTGTAACAATTAAAAATATAATTTTCTTTTTTGCAATATTTAAAAATTGCAATTGGTTTACTTTTTTGTAACATGTGTAAATAATATTACTAATTTATTTTTTGGTGATGGTTAAAAAATATTACTAATTTAAATATCCAACACAAACTAGATCCATCCCAAAAACTCTTGGAGATGTTAACTCAAATCATACTAAAAATAAAAGAAAAAAGAAAAAAGAAAACAAGCCTCTTCAAGTTCATTATGAAATTTCAAGTCAATATATTACTAACATGGAATGAGAGAGAGAGAGAGAGAGAGAGAACAAATTTAACATGTAAATTTCTAGTTCTTCAGGAAAAAAAATAAAAAAATTAGAAGGTCTGAAGCAGGTGCATGATCATAAAACATGGGCATGATGGTGATCACAGAGAAGAACACTTGTATAATTCGCCAATACACTAATACAGGATAACGTACAGGTTCATAGAAACTAAAAAATCCTAAAATAAGAGTGATAGCCATTAGCTGTTATTTATACTTGGGGTTAAAGGTGTCCCTGATAAACCTTTAGTTTATCTTGTTTAATGGACTAAAATAATATGAATTATCTAGTTGAACAAGTCAAAAATTAGGGTTTTAAAATGATAATCATGAACATTATCTGATTGTTGGAACTAATTAATATATTTGTTATTTTTAAAGGGATTTGATAACAAATGATTCAAATATGAAGATTTAGATAAAGAGAGATCAAATCAGAAAAGAAGATGAATCAAGGTGAAAACAATAAGATTGAAGATCTTATCAAGTTGTTAGAAGTGGGAGCTTAAGCCCCCATTCACAAGCTTAAGCGCCCAGACAAGTCCAACTTAGGCCCATTCAAGTTTTCTACTGCAATACGAACTCTTGACCTATTTAAACACCGTTGGGGACCAGAAATACATAACTTATACATTGCAAAACAACTTTTGGGTGCTTGGAGGCTGAAGGAACGCGGAGGAACATCAGATTCATGTTCGTGAGCGGCGGAGACGGATCAACGTCAAATGTTCACTGGAGATATCGAAGATCCACCAATTATCTATGGAGTTTGGGGGAGCTTTTCTATTTTCTTTTGTTCTTGATTTTGCTATGTCCGGCTAGTTCTTTAAGTAGTTAGGGTTAGATGGATTTTAGTCGATTTATTATGCTTTGAATAATTCGTACGTTAATTTTCCTTTTTATCATGAATGAAGTTATCTGTTTTTAATGCTTTATATAGGCTTGAATCTTATATAATGATCATCGGTAAATGCATGACAATAGGGATGTTGGTGTGTGATCCATATCTGATAACTTCATCGTAAACGCTATGATTCTAGGGATAGACATAGAATTTTGCGTAACCTTAAGATTCTTGAACTTAATGCTTGCATTCTTGGGGAATAACCGGGGAACTAGGGTTCTTTCAAGTTTGTAAAGGTTTTAGGGTAACAAGGGATTGAGCTCTAATAACACGCGAAAGAATTGGTTAGATTGATATTAAGGACGGTAAACGTAAAGAAGGACTTCGAATCATAATAAGGAAATTAAAGGAAATCGAACCCCTAGCTACGTTTTTATTTTATTAGTTAAATCACATCTTTAATTTCTTGTCTTTAATTCTTGCAAGTAATTAGCTTAATATTTAATATTTTAATTTTGCAATTCAAATCCTGTTTCCAAATACACTTTCGATTGTCCAACTAAGTTTGCGATAGTGAATTAGTGCTTGAACCGTAATCCTCGTGGGAACGATCTCTTACTTAATCATATATTACTTGTACGATCGGTGCACTTGCCGTGAGTAGCAACAAGTTTTTGGCGCCGTTGCCGGGGATTACTATTTCAACATTAATAGTAGCTATTAATTCTTTAGATTGGACCTTATTTTCTGTTATTTAATTTTCTGTTATTTAAATTCAATTTTATTTTCTTATTTTATATAATCTATTTTTCTGGTTTATGCGAGGTACCGTTGACACCGATTCCTTGCAATTCGACCCGGAGATAGAGAAAACAGCAAAAAGAAACAGAAAACTTGCTAAAGAAAGAAGACAGCAAGAGAAAGAAGCTTCAAGCTCAACAGAACCAAGAGAAGAAGCAATGGGAGACAACAATGTACCTCCACCACCTCCGAGAACGTTGGGAGATTACATGACTCCTGCTCGAGTTCCACAGACGGCGAGTATTGTTAGACCAAACGTGGATGCTAACAACTTTGAACTCAAGCCGGCACTTTTACAATTAATTCAGAAAGACCAATTTGCCGGAGGAAGCACTGAAGACCCTTACATCCATCTGGAAAACTTCTTGCTATATTGTGATACCTTGAAAATGAACGGGGTGTCTCGGGATGCTATTTTGCTCAGGTTGTTCCCATGTTCACTTAAAGACGAAGCAAGAGGATGGTTGCAATCGTTACCTCAAGGAAGCATCACTCACTGGGACGACTTGGCAACCAAATTTTTGGATAAAGTTTTCTCATCTTCGAAGATGGCAAAGCTCAAGGCGGATATCACTTCTTTTGAACAAAAAGAAAGTGAATCTCTATATGAAGCATGGGAAAGATTCAAAGGACTGCTCAGGAAGTGTCCCCAACATGGCATTGAAGCCTGGGAGCAAGCGAGAACCTTCTTCCAAGGGATGACGCCGAACACAAGAACAGTGGTGAATGCTGCATCAGGAGGGTCCTTGAAGACAAAAACTCCAGAGGAAGCCTTGGAATTACTAGAGTCTCTAGCCTCTCAGGAGTATGATAATGCTCCCGCACCACAGAGAAGAGCGGGGATTATGAAGCTTGATGGCTATGATGCCATCTTGGCCCAGAATGATCAGATCCTACAGTCTAATAAGAAACAGCAACAACAATTAGATGCTCTCACAAAGCAATTTTCTGATTTTCAAGTTTCTTCTAATACTTCAGTAGCTTATGTTAATACTTCTTCTATTGTTTGTGATATTTGCGCAGGTGCTCATACTACTGATGACTGCAAGGCACCCGAAACTGCAGATGTTAATGGAATTTGGCATGATCAGAAAGTTCCATATAATCCAGGGAGGAACCAATACGGCAATAACCAGAATCAAGGGTGGAGACATAAAAACCAAAATCAACACCCGAGATTCAGTTATAGTTCGAATCATCAGCTGAATCCTCCTATGCCAGTACCACAGCAACCTCCACAACAATCAGAGTGGGAGAAGGCCTTTGCACAACTATCCAAGACCACATCAGACTACGTTCAAAGTACCAATGCGTTCAGGGAAGACACTTCAACCTTTATGCAAGAGACCAGGGCCTCATTCCGGAATCAAGAAGCCTCTATCCGGAATCTTGAAACTCAGATTGGTCAATTGTCAAGGCAGTTCAACGAAAGAACCCAAGGCACCTTCCCGAGTAATACAGATGTTAATCCAAACGCACACTGCAAGGCCATTACCACTAGAACTGGCATTGTAATTGAACCTGTGATTAAGCCTTCAGTAGAGAAAAAGAAAGCTGAGGGACCTGCCATTGAAGAAGAAAAAGAGAAGGAAGTTGACAAAGAGCCTGCTGCAGAGAAAGCTGTTCCTGAGAAGAAAGAGTTCAAATGGGAGAAAAAGAAAGCTCAAGAAAGACAAGAAAAGCCATTGGAGCTCTCACCTTATGCAAAAATTCCGTATCCGCAGAGGTTCAGAGAGGAAATAAAAAAGCAGCAGTATTCGAAGTTCCTTGACATCTTCAAAAAGCTACAAATCAATATTCCATTTGCTGAAGCCTTGGAGAACATGCCGAATTACGCAAAGTTCATGAAAGATCTTTTATCGAAGAAACGTAAACTGAAAGAATGTGAAACAGTGACGTTGACGGAAGAGTGTAGTGCTATAATTCAGAAAAAGTTGCCTCCAAAACTTGAAGATCCTGGAAGTTTCAGCATTCCCATAGAAATTGGCAACGTCAATGTGGGAAAGGCGTTATGTGACTTGGGGGCCAGTATCAACCTTATGCCATTATCCATCTGCAAGGCTCTGGGTATTCATAAGCTGAAACCGACAAAAGTTTCACTACAGTTAGCTGACAGATCTACCAGAAGGCCAGATGGAGTCATTGAAGATATTTTGGTAAAAATTGATAAATTCATATTCCCTGCAGACTTTGTCATCTTAGACATGAAAGAGGATGCTGAAATCCCATTACTTTTGGGAAGACCCTTCTTAGCCACTGCAAGAGCTTTGGTTGATGTGGAGCAGGGAAAGTTGATGTTACGGGTTAATGATGAAACCGTAACAATTGATGTTCTTGAATCTATGAAACATCCTTCCGACGGAGGAGATTGCTTCAAGGTTGATGTGATCAATGATGCAGTGATAGACACAGTTGATGAAATACTCCAACCACTGATGGAATTGGAGTCATTAGAAGGAGATCTACTGCACAATACAACTGAAGCAACAGAAGAAGGACAAGAGGTTGAAAAGCTAGAAGAGAAAGTTGATGATATTATTCAAGGAGCACCAAAGGTTGAATTGAAAGAGCTTCCTCCTACTTTGAAATATGCATTTCTTGGAGAAAGCAAAACATACCCGGTGATCATCAACACAAATTTGTCAACCGCCGAAGAAGAAAAATTATTGAAAGTGTTGAGAGAGCACAGAACAGCTATAGGATGGTCTATTACAAACTTGAAAGGAATAAACCCATCCTTTTGCACTCATAAAATACTGATGGAGAATGATGTGAAGCCAGTCAGACAACCACAGAGAAGATTGAATCCAACTATGAAGGAAGTTGTGAGAAAAGAAGTCGTGAAGCTCTTGGATGCTGGTATGATCTATCCAATTTCTGATAGTGCATGGGTGAGTCTGGTACAAAAAGTTCCAAAGAAAGGTGGGATCACAGTGGTACGTAATGAAAACAATGAGTTGATTCCTACAAGAACTATTACCGGCTGGAGAATGTGCGTCGACTACAGGAGACTTAATGCCGCTACAAGAAAAGATCATTTCCCTCTACCATTCTTAGATCAAATGTTGGAGAGGCTAGCGGGACATTCATTTTATTGTTTCCTTGACGGCTATTCCGGATACAATCAGATAGCGGTTGCTCCAGAAGATCAAGAGAAGACAGCCTTCACCTGTCCCTACGGTGTGTTTGCCTACAGACGTATGCCCTTCGGGTTATGCAATGCACCCGCCACTTTTCAGAGGTGTATGCTATCCATATTCTCTGATATGATTGAAAATTTTATTGAAATATTTATGGATGATTTTTCTGTCTTCGGTTCATCTTTTGATGTTTGCCTCACTAACTTAGCTTGTGTTTTGCAGAGATGCCAAGAGAGTAATTTAGTACTCAACTGGGAAAAATGCCACTTTATGGTAAGAGATGGAATAGTCTTAGGCCATAAAATCTCTGAGAAGGGAATTGAAGTTGATAGAGCAAAGATCTCACTTATAGAAAAACTTCCCCCTCCCTCTAATGTGCGTGGTGTGCGTAGTTTTCTTGGACATGCAGGTTTCTATCGGCGTTTCATCAGAGATTTCTCAAAGATAGCCAAACCCCTCTGCAAATTATTGGCCAAAGAAGAAGAGTTCAACTTTGACAATGATTGTTTGATTTCTTTTAATCTTTTGAAAGAAAAATTGACTACCGCACCTATTATCACTTCACCGAATTTTGAATTACCTTTTGAATTAATGTGTGATGCTAGTGATTATGCTATAGGTGCAGTCTTAGGTCAAAGAAAAGATAAACTCTTGCATGTTATATATTATGCTAGTAAAATTCTAAATGAAGCACAATTAAATTACACTACTACTGAGAAAGAATTACTAGCTGTTATATATGCTTTTGATAAATTTAGAACCTATTTGCTAGGATCTAAAGTTATTGTGTATACTGACCATGCTGCCTTGAAATACTTATTGACTAAACAGGATGCTAAGCCGAGACTACTTAGGTGGATGCTTCTACTTCAAGAATTTGAGATAGAAATCAGAGACAAGAAAGGAGTAGAGAACCGGGTAGCTGATCATCTCTCTAGACTTCAAGAGAAAGAACTTCAAGATAGTTCAGAATTGATAATCCGAGATGAGTTTCCAGATGAGCAAGTTCTCTCAGTCAGCACACTGCCATGGTTTATGAATGAGCAAGCTCTTGCAGTAGACACCGCACCATGGTTTGCAGACTTTGCAAATTTCAAAGCAGCTGGGACAATTCCTAAAGATTTTTCATGGCAACAACGGAAAAAGTTTCTCCGCGATGTGAAAAGATACTTGTGGGATGAACCATTCCTATTCTACACATGTTCTGACGGAGTCATTAGAAGATGCATCCCTGAAGAAGAGATGAAAGATGTTCTATGGCACTGTCACGGTTCAGAATACGGAGGCCACTTCGCGGGAGAAAGGACGGCTGCAAAAGTTCTTATGAGCGGATTCTATTGGCCCACTCTATATAAAGATGCCAGAAAATTCGTGGAATCTTGTGATCGTTGCCAAAGAACGGGGAACATATCAAAAAGACATGAAATGCCACTAAACAACATCATGGAAGTTGAAATCTTCGACGTTTGGGGCATTGACTTCATGGGGCCTTTCCCCACTTCATACGGGAATAAATATATATTGGTGGCGGTGGATTACGTCTCTAAATGGGTGGAAGCAGTTGCCTTGCCTACCAATGATTCTAGAGTCGTGATCAACTTCATCAAGAAAAACATCTTTGTGAGGTATGGAGTACCAAGAGCAATGATCAGTGACGGAGGCACACATTTCTGCAACAGACAAGTTGAATATGTGCTCGCAAAATACAGCGTCAGACACCGCATTGCCACACCATATCATCCACAAACCAGTGGGCAAGTGGAAATATCAAACCGGGAACTAAAGCGTATCCTTGAGAAAACAGTAGGAAGCTCCCGGAAAGATTGGGCCCGCAAGCTAGATGATGCACTATGGGCATACCGGACCGCTTTCAAGACACCCATTGGCATGTCTCCGTTTCAAATGTTGTTCGGGAAAGCTTGTCACTTGCCGGTAGAGATGGAACACAAGGCTTTGTGGGCTGTCAAGTTCTTAAACTTTGATACAAAAGCGGCAAGTGAAAAGAGGTTGTTACAACTGGATGAGTTAGACGAATTCAGATTATCAGCGTATGAAAGTGCCAGCCTCTACAAAGAGAAAACCAAGAAGTGGCATGACAGAAAAATATTGGGCAGAGACTTCAAGGTTGGACAACAAGTTCTGCTGTTTAATTCACGGTTGAGACTCTTTCCGGGAAAGCTCAAGTCTAGATGGTCAGGACCGTTTCTGGTGAAAGAAATACGTCCTTATGGTACAGTGGAAATCAGTCCACTGGATTCTGACAGAAGCTTCAAGGTGAATGGACAACGATTGAAACCATACCTTGGAGGAGAAATTGACAGAGGAACGGCTACCGTTGCTCTTGCAGAAACGTAAAGGAGGTACGTCAAGCTCGTGACGTAAAACAAGCGCTTATGGGAGGCAACCCAGTATTTAAGCATTCAGTAGTTTAAATTCAGAATTTTAATTTCTAGTTTAGTTGTTAGTTTAGGTAAGTTTAACATTTAGTCTTATGTTGAGATGAAAATAAAAATATTGAGGTGGATGATCAATTCTTGAGATGAATGTGCAGGAATAAAGCATACACAGGTACGCAAGTCTTATTTAATTAATCGTTGTGTATGATATATGCATAAGGCGTTCTTGATGAATTTCTATATGTTTCTCTGTTATGTGATGCAAACACTCAACCATTGATAAGCATAGATACTCGAAAGTATTAGCATATAAGGTGTTTGATTGAATGACTAAAAGGAATTTAGACCAAGAAACAAACTGGAAGTAGTTACCATTTTCATACAACCAATTCATCTTAAGGTCTAGTCACAAGATTACATGCTCCATTGAACTTATAGACAGTGGTCCTTCTTAGATATATATCAATTTAATGGAATTGATTGATTATCACAAATCCAAGCAGGAGAATCTTTATTTGTTAAAAAAGACTGAGGAGTGAAAGAAATATTTTCTTTTGCTAACTCGGAAGTCAGCTTTTGAAACCAAGTAAAAGTTTCAAGTTCGTCAGTACTCAGAAGAAGGAAAAAAAATTAAATTATAAATCAATCCTTTTTGTAAATCCCCACCTTTATTTCTGCTAACAAATTCTTTGAGTTAGTTAAAAATGCTTTAGCAGGTGTACTATAATGATGTTGGTTCCAACTGAGAGGGAATCGAGGAGCTTCGTCCTGATCCAGAAAGAAAGTAGAAGGAGTGGCAGATTGAGAAGAAGAAGAAGAAGCAGATGGTGTAGCCGGAAGAGCTTCAGGTATACAAATCTTGAAATAATCTTCCTTGAAGTTCTTCCAATTGTCTTTGTAAGTACACTAGCGAAATCTAGGGCGAGCTTTTAAGGAAACCCAACTATGACGAGTACTTCCTCTATCGATAACATTGCGGAATACGGCGAATAGACAAAAGAAAATCCGAAAAGAGTACATGAACCCAAAAGATCTACAGATTATCTCAAAAGTTTGTAAAAAACACCAGCTGTTTGGATGAAGTTGAGAAGGGGCGATTTCAAGATGGTTTAAGACGTCCATTTGAAATTCAGTGAAAGGTAAGGATACCTTGAGCTCGGAAAATAAGCATTTATAGGCAAAAAAGAAAGAATTCTCACCTTGCCCGGAAGGTGAACATATACGTTCCTCTTCTCCGGGTGCAGCAACTCGAAATGAAGTAATAATGGAGTCACAGAATAGAGGGATGGACTGTAAGGCAGCATGAAGATTACTCGAATTATTCTCATACGAAAAATGAAGGCCTAGAGCTTCTTCATCAACCCATGCTAGACCTTCCACAATAGAGGGAAGAGCGAAGCGAGAAAGTGGAAGCGAACGGTAGGGACGATTCCTCGGCGGCATGGCCTGGACGGAAAGGTACCAGTAAAACCTAGTTTAGAAGACATATTACAAGTTAAAAAGTTCAACTGAAGAAAATGGTGGTTATCAGTGGTTATAAGGGTATTCCTAGTCCGTCCAGAAAGCATAAAGCCGGAAAAGAAGTCTTAAAGAAGATGAAGGAATAAATACAAGGAAGGTTCTTATCAAGATAAAATATGAGTCTTTCGAGAGCATGTTCAAAGATGCAGGTAATAGTTCTTAGAGTAAAGGTTAAAATTAAACAAGAAAGAAGAAACGAAAGAGAAGAAACGAAAGCAAATGTAAAGATGAAAGTACTTACTGGTATAGTCTGATAACGAACAACAACCAAATGCAGCAGAGTAGTTTGATGAAGAACAGCAACTAAATGCAACAACGTAACACCAAGTTTGCACAAAGGATTTCAAGAAAGCATAGAAAGAAGAAAAGACCAGAAAACTTAAAAGAGAAGGAGATGAAGAAGAAGATGATGGAAAAGAAGGTGGGGGTTTTAAGGAGAAAAAGGAAAGGGGTGAATGGGAAAATCAAAGTAGGTAGTAATAAAGAGAAGCGAAAAAGTAACGGGATTTTCGAATCTCGAAGGACAATAATGGCTGTCAGGATATGACGTTTCAGATGGGCAGCCGTTTGGAAAATCAAGGCAACAAGAAAGTGACAAATGGCAATCAAGATTAGGATTGAGTAGGAAGCATTTAATGAGGATGCTGATAGACATTGCACTCCGAGCTTGGGGGCTTAATGTTCCGGGTTTATACATCCGGGTATCAATTGTCAAGGAGAAGAGTTGATAGAACCCGGATGGGGTTTTACCCGGAAGGGAAGTCGGCCAAAATACTATAACCCAAAGTGCGCCCTACCACGATTACTTGATGGGTTTCTATAACTACCCACGTTCACAATAACCACCTATGGAAGAACTGCTCTTTGCTAAATTGAGACCGTTGTGTATAAGCTGAAAAGGTATCTTCAA